>NC_085140.1:116433849-116634602 GCF_024139115.2 Armigeres subalbatus
AAGAATTGAAGCTTGCAGAAAAATGGTTAAAAATTACATCAGACCCTATTTTTACGGCCTCGTTTGGTATTTTGGATAGTAATAGCTATTCGTTCGGTCTCAAAACCAAAATTTTAGCTTAGGTACCTTATTTTATTTCGAGGAAAACGTGTGCATGATTAGCATACGCCTAAATAATGTTTTAATATAAATATAGCCAACTGTTCATTTTACCACCTCTTCCCCTACTCTTGAGGGTTACGAAAATACTCTAGGCTTCATTTGAAATTATTTCATAAAAAGTAAAATTTTGATATTAATTAATATCCAATATGTGAATACAAGAAGCAAAAACGTCTGTACCTAAGGACATCTTTCGATAATTATTGGTATGTACCTAGGTGAAATAAATAAACAGAACATTTATGAATGTCTATCTGAGTGCATAGTGAGCTGTGATTGCGAAGGTAAATTGTGTGAAGTGTTTGTACTTATTATTTGGTGAATCATGAATTATAGGCAACTCATTGAAGTATTTAGAGCTCACGAGGGACGTCAGGTAGATCGCGTTGAAAAAGCTTTGGAATATATCTGCCAAAGCTTCGCTGTGGATAAACAAAAAAAGAGTCAACTCCATACAAAATTGAAAAATCTGCATTTGAAATTTGAAAAAAAAATGGCAGGCCGCATCCCGGTTCAAAATTTACTTTGACTCATATAATGAGGAATGGCTTGACACAGAATTTGAATTAGAAGAATTTTATCATGCCGAGCCAGAGCCAGTAGCTTCAACATCTCGTGGAAGGCCATCAAAAAATTTTGAGGATTTAAGTGAGCGTACGAAGCGCAGAAGAATTAATGACGAGCTAATGGGTCCAAGAGAGGATACCATAGAAAAAGCGCTACTGGAAGCAAGAAGAACTGCATACAACAGAAGTGATACGAGTATGGTGAAAGTGATAGGCCATATTTTAAAAAACCGAGATCACGCTTCCAGAATGTACACTACTCTAAGTGATTCTCATGGAATGATGTCCGATGAAGAAACTTTTGAATATTTTCTCGACTGTGATATGAGTAAATATGTGTACGAACAAACACATAAAAAAAATCCTGCAAGATTTCCTACTTACAAAGTGATACAAAAAATGAAAGCGATATGTTCTCCTCCGCTGGATTCCATCGAAAAAACGGCAACAAAAATACAGGTAATGAAAGATAGATCATCTCCCTTGAAATGGAATAATATATGCCTGAACCAATCTGAAAAATCCTACAAAGACAACCTGTTACGTATGTAGATGCAATGGCCTGTATTTGACGGAGTCCTTGTGCAACTTAGAACATCTGTACAACTCAATTCACATAAAAACAGTATACAATTTTCTAGTTTGAACTCTACAGGTCTGCGCTGCAATAAAATACACATCTATAGACTGCTGTGTACATGAGACATTCGTAGATAAAAGGGATATATTCCATAGAGATCAAAGGTCTGTATTCCAGGGAGTTTGGAGAACTTAGAAGTAATAACGACCTGCAAATCAAGTATTTCACATCTTTTAGACAATAATCTACGATATAAGTGTGAAATATTGCAGAAATGAAATGAAAATATTTTCGGCCACCTACTTGTATGGAGCCCCGACTAGAAGAGCATAACAGAAACTGAACATAATTTTAACATATTGTGATATTTATAACTTATTTTAATACAATTTTGTTCTTAGTAGTTATTATCTTTCAAATGTTGTAACAGGATTTTATCATAATATGATTAAAAAATGCTCAACACCGAATTGCCCAACAGTAGGCAATTAAAATAGATGTAGCAAAGTCTATCAGCCATATATATCACAACGCTAGTGATCTCATTTGAAAAGGTTTCCTAATTTGTAGTGTTGTTAGTTTCATGTTCTTGAAAAATATTCTTGTTCAGACAAAAACAAAAATATCTGATTGTTGACCACAATCTGCAGACTTATCACGACCTGTAAAAAAATTCCAACTGCACAGAAACAATATATTTTGTATCTGATTCTGTTATAAATTTCTAACAAATTATGTTATTTTTTTGATAAAATTGTAACAAAGTTTGATAGCTTTTTGTTTCCAGTAGTGTAATTTTTAATAGAAATTTATATATTTTAACAACATCCTGCACCATGTTTCTAACAAATTTTGTTATAAAAATTTAGTATAACATAATAACATATGTTGATATAATTTAGATATGACCTTCTAGTCGGGGCCGCCCCATAGTGCAGTGGTGCGGATTCTCAATCTCAGTGACTGAAATTTGTTGGATATTGATACCATTCCCTCTTCACACTCACTTCCTAGCAGTGAAAACTGAAAATGGTTAGCAGCAACAATCAAAGATAAAGTAAACAAAAGGCCTCTCTTCTCATTGCATACGCAGCCCGCACTGACAGACTATTTAGTTCACTCGCTACTGTGTGAATGCGACGGCCCTATATAAATGCATGGGTGAATACTATCACTTGAAAGACAATGACAGGAAATTTGTGCCGAATGATCATCAGCTTCAGCCCGCTGTTGGCAAACCGAGTTTGCTAAGCTACTCCTGCTTTGTCGTTCTGACTGAAAGGCACCGTCATAGGCAAAGAGGAGCAGAGAAAAATACAAAACAAAAGAATCACACTCAGCAGGCACTGTTGATAAATTGTACCACTGGTCGTAGATATTCAACAAATTCTGTAATATGTCTATAATGGTGTTACGAAGTCCCGTGGAGCTATTTCAACCCATAAAATAGTTGAGACATCGAACATAATATTGATACCTGTAGCTTGTCATCTGGTGCAGCAGAACAACAATTCTAGCGGAGTGACTGAAGTAAATTTCAGTCGTTAAAGAGTCCATTACTATAGCACTCACTCCCTACATGGTCTTGAATTTTTTTCATCATTTTTTGCGACATCCCATCAGACTGTGTATGGGTCCTTATCCATACATATTTTGTTCAGTCAAAAAGTACACCAAAAAATCCAAATTTTTGGGAATATCGGGCTCATTCAGTAGACGCTAAGTTGTGAAGGCCAACGAAGATCTTTCGTAGCTAAGTTGGTTAAAAACACCAGTCTAACGTACTGAGGGTCAGGGGTTCGAGTTGAATCGAAGGAAGGTGGTTACCTCGGAGTTTTTCAGAACATTGTAAATTCATAATTGCTTTATATTTTTATTTCTTTACGGCCGTAATAAATATTTAATTAACATTTTGTTCTACTGGTCATAGGGGTGTGGGGGGGGGTTGCTGTGATAAAAAATAAATATTAAAATGGAAAAAATCAAAAAACTCCTCGGATTTTTTAAAGAATGCTTTGAAAATACTCAAAATTATCCGAATTTTATTTTGATGCCCCCTCAAAATATTATGTTGTGTGACGACTGGAAGTTAGCCTGTCATCTAACAGGACACCAATATCTTTAACATGGTGAACACATTGAAGAGTAATTCCTGCAATATTGTTATCGAAAACCATAGTGCTTACTCGTGATTCGATTTAAATACTGACATTTAAAGGATTTTTATGAAAAATTAAGACTTTGCATAACTAACCTAAACTTTTTAGGTTTAAAAGGTTTTGCAAGGAGTACTCAATTGATCCAGCTACTTTCATTCGATACTTACTTGGTATCGGACATCAAAGTATCGATACCAAAAGTACTTGGTATCGCATCAACAGTATCGAGAATTTACTCGTATTTACGTAAATTGATTCATCTTTATCTACGACCACTTTTGACAACTATGGATTACTGCAGTGCATCGATTTAACTATTGCAGACAACCTATCAAACAATGGTACAATGGTAGTTTTTTATATTGAGATTAAAGACTGTTTCTTGTTACTTCTGGAAATATCCTTAACTCTAAAGAAGCAGCTCAGAAGTTACTATACATACAGGACATATATCTGTGTTTGTTTTAAAATAATACAACTTTAAATTTAAAAGCGATGCTCACCTGAATTAACTTTACTTTTTCTCCGATGACAGTTGGACGGCGAATTGTTAGATTCGGTTTCCTCCTTCACCTGAATATTCGTTTTGCACTTCATTCGACAAAAGAACGAACGCCTTGCACCCGGACACAGCCTCGTTACGCCTTGCGGGACATCCGTTTTAACCGGAAGCATTGCTTAAAGGAATTACTCAAATTTTAATTCAGAACGCTGAAAAGACTATATGCAAGTGATCAAATACTTTTAGCATCTATCAACCGTTCCCTTGGACTGAGATCCGAAGAGGATAGCTGCTCCTTGACCTTTGCCACATCCTTAGGATGGAGAATATCGAACCAACTCTGACCCAGCAAATCCCCCTGTAAAAAAGTAGTGTCATTAATTTGATCCATTTCGACTCAATACTCTACGCATACCTGAGAATAATTCAGTATCTGCGAGACGGATTCCGACACGTACAGAATTCTCCCTCGATCACAGCCGACCACAAACAGGAAACCTTCGGCCGCCTGCAGGATCAGCATTTTCAGCTCCTGGTCGGAGAGGAAGGCCGGCTTATAGTGACCTTCGGTATACGAGTGGACGGCCCCTCGTATCGTTTTCAGGTGTTGAACGGCCATCCGGAGGACCGTCAGTTTGTCCAGCTTCCGGGACATGGCATGGCACATGGGAATCATAGCCGAGAGCTCGGTTATGTAGGTGTTCATTTTATCACGTCGACGCTTTTCAATTTCACTGTGGTTTTGCCTGCAGGAAGGATGATGCAAGGAAACAACACATAATCGATTTAATTAGGAAAGCAGTTGCGTAACAGAAATCAATCCGCTGTATGACGCAATGTGCGATGTGAACATGCTCCATTTAGCTGTGCATGATTCCAAAGAGTAGGATCAATGTATGATAAATAATGTAAATATGAGAATAAAAAATAGAACTACTCACTTTTTATTGTCGTCTGTTGTTCGAACAGATTTTGCATCATCACCAGTGTCATCTTCAATATCACTATTGTCGCTGAAAGATTAAATAATAATGAATGTTCAATACAGTAATGCCTCGTCATTATAATTGGAGTCATGAAATAAACACAAAGATAAACCATTTGTTGTTTGAAATATTTTTAGCAAATAGAAAGAACGAATAACATTAAAGTAAAATATAGAGTAAAACCCAGATTAATCCACCTAGCGGTGATGGTGCCTTTCTCGTTCGTTCAAAAGGGTTGACAAACATATTAGAAAAGTCTTATATAACACTAAAAAGGGCCTATTTTTCACATTTGTGTATGGCAGCTTTACTTTGTACCGTTAAATGCACAAAAACGATCCATAAAAAAAATGAAAAACGATCCATAAATAACATCTGAATGTTCCATAAAACGCTACCTTAAATCCAACGAATAATTCAGGCGTATCCATAAAGATTAATTTTAAGATCCATAACTAAGCTAAAAAATAAACCAAATAATTGGAAAATAAGTATGTACCTTCTTAGAGGTGAGCCAGCCTAGGGCTGCAAACCTCTATAATAAAGATAAAAAAAAAAAATATGTGCCTTCAAATATGATCAAGAAAAACAATATAATTCCTGCTATTTTCAAATGATCCATAATTTGGAAAATGATCCATAAAAAACTACATTTTGATCCATAAAAACAATTTTGGGCCATTTTTATCGTGATTATGATCCATAACTTCGGTAATATGATCCATAGTTTTGGATATATGATCCATAATATTGGTCATTTGACAAACTTTCGAGTGTTTCTTGTTTTGAAGTCAGAATCCAGCTAAGGCTTCTGGCACCCAATCAATAAGATAGCCTTTTTAAAATTATTGTTTTGAATAGTATGATTCTTCATATAGATAAGAATTCATTTTTTGCTGATGAGCAGTTCCGTTTTTGTCATTGACATTCAACCAGTTTTCAACTAAGATTTACGAATTTGATCCGACTTAATAAAATCTAAAGAGAATTCTACTACGGTTACTTTTCTTCATTCCATATAGAGCATTTCGGAGTGATTAACCGAAGGTTAATTAAAATTGATTCATATTAATTTGTTTTTGTATATATTATAATGAACTGATCTAAAATTATTTATCAGATTACTCTGTACAGGTAAACTATCCCTGTACAAAATCTGATAGATTACTCGTGACAGAGCTGGTCTAATACTTTATATCATACTGATTGCATACCTGATATTATTCTATCAGGAAATCAAAAATCGTTGATTGCCTTAGAGTAATTTGTTATGGATTATAGCAAGGATGTTTTCGATCATTTAGTAATATAGGTTCGATAATTTAGTAGTTTGTCAATAACTCATTCCAGAGGTTAAATGTCGAAAAATATCCGCACCAGAAGTCCACCATAAAACACGTTTTAAAATTTAACTTCTGGTATGAGTAATCGACAAACTAAATGATCGAACATAGATTACTACATGATCCAAAACATGCTTGGATTGTAGAAAAGTTTGGACACATTTTCCATTGACTTGCCAAAAAGAAAATTTTCTTCAAATCCTTCCGAAACTCAGCTTCTCCCACATAATCCGAGTGCTATTTGAAATTGTGCCAATATGAATTATTTGCTGAAACGCCAGGAAGAATGCATTACACAGGATTCAAAATAAATGTTGAAATTGATTCTGAAGTTGCTTCCCTGCACACCAAAACATTATGAATATTATGCGACATATTTGAATGAATTGACCCAAAAGCACATGACGTAAACTCAATCGTATATGTTTTTCAACGTCAGATGATTTAAATATGCCACGGAACCTAAAAACACAGCTCCAGGTGCGTTGCCGCACGAATGCACAAGCCGATGATAAGTGCAAATTGCATATAACCTGTTATACTTCGATCACCACTCGTTCAAGAAGTACAGATAGCTAAGGGGTAACATTCTAGGCTCTCACTCAGAGAGTTTATGTTCGAAGCTCATTCGGTTCTCATTTTTTTTTGAAAAACATATTTATAAATAATTTTTATTTTCTATAACTCAATACCAAATTTTTGAAACGACTTCTCTGCGATTGTAAACAAAGTTAAAAACATCGATTCGTCAAATCTGAGAGGTGAGAGCACTCCCACGCAATCCAGCACCACTAACAGGTAGCCGAAGTATTTACCTATATGTTAGACTACATATCTACACATGTCTTTTAATCGAAATAATTAGGCTTTCATGTTGCCAATCTAAAAGAAAATTAAATTTCAAATCCGAAAAATCTAACTATTTTAGGCTAAAATGTGTTTTAACATTTTAACAATAATTTTAAAATTGACGCACTTCACCCTTGCCGGGGTGATGGGCCAATGGAGCGTGTTGCGTCCTTCTGAAATATTCATCCAACGGCAAGCGAATGCAGTGACGTTTTATTTTAGTATTACAAAAAAATCCCGGGATATAGAACAAAAAATGATTCCAGTTGGCAAACATTCGAGTGCTTCCCAGTTTGAAGTCAGAATCCAGCTTAGGCTTCTGTCACCCAATCAATATGATCATACAATTGGATCGAGTGTTGGAATGTGCATATTTCCATTTTGTGCGTTTATTATAAAGACTTGCAGCTCTGTTCGAACATAATCGTTTGTATTATGACACTTTTGGTCTACAAGCCCTACGAGAAATAAGTTTTCGTAAATAATTCCTCAGATATAGGTGTTTTGTAATTTTAAATGAATTTTCATGCACATATTTGGGGCATGCGAAAAGTGCAATATCCAATCAAACTAACTGTTATTTATAATGCGAATAAATTTGTCGCTTGTAGAATTTATCTAATTTAATCGATAATAATGAATATTCACTTGTTGGGAATATTTGTGTTTTCACATGGGCGGGTTCTGCCAAATCGCACTGAGCGTCAATAAAAATAACCCATTTTTCTACTCAAATTTTCGATTAGCAGATTTAATTGATAACAAATCGTATGGATATCCTACAACAAATATACATAAAATTGATATTGTATGATGTTCGTTTTATTTTTGCGAACGAAGTACCACAAGTCAGTCAAAAAGCCGCTTGGTGCGATTTGGCTAAGCCCCGACCACATGTCGTTGAATTACCAATACTTTTACTGTATTTCCTTCAAATTGATACATTCAAGGGGTAGACAAAATTCAGAAAATATTCGCCCTGCCTTACGCCCTATGAATAAAAATTATTCCATTGTGTAATCAATGATATACTTAAAAGCTTTTAATGACAATTTATGGACTGGAAAATTAATTAAAATGAAGATGGTACAAATATGCAATTATGTACAAATGCAATAAAGCAATTTTCAATATATGTAATGTAATATCATAATTATTATGATTTGCTTTTTGTTAATTCAAAGATGATTCGAGAACGTTTTGTGGTATGGTAGAAGCTGTGAGTTTTTCTCCAAATATCCCACAGCATACTCTACCACAAAAACGTTCTCGAATTGTCTTTGAATCTGCAAAAAGCAAAACATAATAATTATGTTATTATATTATATAGTTGTTAAATCGATTGTTTAAATTCGAAATCATTTAAAAAAATTAAAATCAAATTTTATTCCATCATAACATTTTCTATCACTTTGCGAATGTTTCCTGAAATTCATTCAATTTACAAGCAGACAACGCAAGAAACATACACCACCCCCCTATGCTGTTCAAGCACTTCGGCGCCAACAGCACTTTTTTCGTGATTCTCGTGACGACCGCCAGACGTCAAAATGATCTACTACCTATGTGCTTTCTTGCCTCATATAGGTATTTACTTCTATCAGTGCTAAAAATAGAACAGAAGCACGGCTTGATGTACGCGCTGTACGGGCTGTATACAATGCGATGCCTGATGCAAGCTGAAAATAAACAGTCAAAGCTTGTGTTGCTGATGCTACGATGCACCCCCCTGGCGTCCTATACTATCACAAGGGGTTTGACAATAGCCACCATGTCCACGGACGGTAGCTCATTACCGTCTGTTGTTATTGTACGAAAATAAACAACATGTATTTTGTTTACTATTTGTTTTGGTTAAATCTGAAAATTGTTTTCAAATTAATTTGCAAGTATTACATCTTTGACCATGGGAATTATGTTATTTGATGATAAAATATAATAAACTTACGAATTGGAGTGAATCGACAGGTGAAATCGAACGCTACACGAAATCATATTTCGTAACTTGTTCTCCCGCACCGAATCAAACAAAAGATATTATTATTGTTTATACTGTGGTGAGCATCACAGTTGAAATGCTCCGGGGATGCAAATCGAACAACATTCATTAGTGAAATTGAAATGATATAAATGGTGTGCGGAAAGATGTTTTAGGATTATATTTAAATGCCCATAATAGCTGGTATTATTTTCGATCAAATTGAAAATGTGTAGCCACCAATATTGTGGATAAAATCTAGTTGCTTGTAAACGCACGATTCGGGAGAAGTACTTTTCAAAATGTATGCTGGACATATTCATGAAGATGTTCGCTACGCTGAGAAGCATCTCTTGCCACGGGGTTGCTACGATGCGATGCCGACCGATGCGCAGTGGCGGAAACCCGTACAAAGAAAGATTCGTTTTTTTTTCGTGAAGCTCACACATATTATGAATGAGCTAATTCCTTAATTTGTTGATTGTAGCTTGTTAATTTAATGTTTAGTAACTTGGTGTTAAAAAGTTGATGCTGTAAAGCATCTCCTAAACAAATGTGTATGAGCAAATTAAATTCGAAAAATTCTTTTAGTCTGACATTTATATGGGGGCCCACCACTGCCACTGTGCGACGGTACATTGCCATTCCTTTTTTCACGCGCATTCGTACGGGAGAGCGTTGAACAAAGCACGATGCATTTTGAAATTGCTATACATGAGTATGTGATATAGGGTATTTGTGTTTTTCTTAGCGCATGACTTAGCGCATTAGCAATAAGACATGAGAAAAGTTATGTATGACGTTTAACATAGGAGAGGGTTTTCAATTACTGAACCGATATCGGAAAACGGATATTTGTAATTTCCATAGGGCACCCGTACCTTGAGTGTAGGTAGTGGGTTCTTATTATATATTTTCCATTATTATCCACATATGTTTCATTTCGTTGCGGTATGATGTAATTAAGTCATCACACCAATATAATTTTTCATAACAAAATTGATTTCCTCACATCAATGGTGAAGCAAGTTTTACGAAGCTATTTTGAATAATTGGTTAGGTGAAATAAATCTTATTTTAAAATAAATATTTTATCTATTAGTTAATGTAATGAAACTGTTTATTTTCAATCACGGAACGTGCACTTCGAGAATAGTTGGTAAATCCAAACCACTATTCACTTGGATCGTAGTGCAATTTGCATTTGAGTCGCAGTAAATCATTTAATAAAAGTGTGCTGTTCGGGAAGCTACAGCGAAAACAGTTCTACAAAGTACATTGACAAAGTCAAAAATGGCCGCAACTTCAACTCGCTTCTCATTTTTAAATTATTTTCAATATTTTATAACTAAAGTGAAGGTGTGAAGATTCCGCGGATGTTGTTCCGGACTGCAGTTTAGCCATGCTTATTCTCAGAGATCGGTTTGAAAGAAACAAACATTAAAGGGCCAATTTCAGGCGTAATTTCTTACGTTTGGAGTTCTGAAAATGCTTACGTCGTTCTGTAATAATAATCCCAATAATATGTAGACATAGTCTATTTTCATGGCTTATCACATTTCTTGGTTATTCAACAATGGGGTGTCCTTCTGGAAGATCCGAAACATCATTAAACTCATTTTGATAGACCTGAGTGGCCACCGGAGGTCCTTCGGGATATTCATAGCATCCGTAAAAGTAGACAGTTTGTAAAACTCATCCGTCTCTGAATAACGAATGATTGATATGGCCCATTCTCATGGATCTGAGTGGAGATGATGATGAAGATCCAGAACCTCCGTAAAAGTGGTAAATTCTTGATATTCATCTTAGAGGAGCACAATTTTGTTGAAATCTTTTCATTACAAGCAACAAATGATTGTCTTTACCCCTTGGCATAGATTTGTATCGCTCCGGAAGATCAAAATCCTATGTTATGGCCATTTCTAAAAAATTCTGAGGGCTCTAATTTTGTTGTTGCAAAAACTTAATTATTACCTATGTTTATCAAAACTATTTTTAGAATATCTGTGGGCTTACCATTTTTAATCTGAATATTTTTCAATTCAAGCTACGTTTATTAATCAAATAAATTGAAAATGCTTTCAACGTCATTTAGAGTTACTTAGAAATTCAAATTTCAAACGAACCCTGACTCGAATTAAGTCAAGTAACTGGACTAGACTTAAGTTACTCCAATAATATTTATATTTTATTTATAATTTTTAAAAACATTCAGAGCTAAGATTTCATTCAATTCAATCTGAATTTTTAAATGTTAAAAACTTCTATAATATCGTCTAACGGATATAAAATTGTTTTGAGGAATATATTAGGCGGAAGCAGAACTTCTTTTAGAAGAATAATTTTTGATAAACACAGAGCAAAAGCAAACATATGGTCAAACAGTGAAATTTTTGATATGTGTAAACATATTTAGAGCATATTTTTAGTTAGAATCACTCAATTTAAAAAACAATATGAAGACAAATTTCTTCGCCAGATTTTGCCAGATTTTTAGAATGCATCATGCCAGACTTTTCTTAAAAAGTAGTGGCAACCCTGGGCTGCCGAAGCGATCGAACGTGGTTTAAGTAAATTATTAAACTCTTTTATTGGAATGTCGTTACCTGTCGTAAGACGAGTTTAGTACTATGCCATTAGTTTCCACCACGTTGTAAACTTTAAGCAGACCCCCGACGACGAAAAAAGTTTGATGAAATCTTAAATATTGAAGATAAAATAAAAGATTGATGGTGTGAGTGCGAACCCAAAATATTGAAGCAAATATTGATGGAAATCAAAAAAGTTTGATATTGCCCCTCATCTCTCATCGCAGTTCGGCCAACACCCCAGCTCCCCACCACCACCACCAAACCAACTATTTTTTTTGCTTTATCACACATTTTTGAATCGTTTGTATTTTATGCCTTTCTCGTATACTAAAAGCTATATGATCACTCCAAAACCAAACTTTTGATAGAATGCGCGGAGACCCATAGTGTTATATACCAATCGACTCAGCACGACGAATTGAGATTATGTCTATTTGTGTGTATGTATGTATGTGTGTGTATGTGTGTATGTGTACAAAATTTTGTAGACACACTTTTTGGAACTTATTATTTTTATTATTTAATCAGACTAAGGCCGAAGTGGCCTGTGCGGTATATAAGAGTCTTCTCCATTCGGCTCGGTCCATGGCTACACATCGCCAACCACGCAGTCTACGGAGGGTCCGCAAGTCATCTTCCACCTGATCGATCCACCTTGCCCGCTGCGCACCTCGCCTTCTTGTGCCCGTCGGATCGTTGTCGAGAACCATTTTCACCGGGTTACTGTCCGACATTCTGGCTACGTGCCCGGCCCATCGCAGTCGTCCGATTTTCGCGGTGTGAACGATGGATGGTTCTCCCAACAGCTGATGCAATTCGTGGTTCATTCGCCTCCTCCACGTACCGTCCGCCATCTGCACCCCACCATAGATGGTACGCAGCACTTTCCTTTCGAAAACTCCAAGTGCGCGTTGGTCCTCCACGAGCATCGTCCAGGTCTCGTGTCCGTAGAGGACTACCGGTCTAATTAGCGTTTTGTAGATTGTCAGTTTGGTACGGCGGCGAACTCTATTCGATCGGAGCGTCTTGCGGAGTCCAAAGTACGTACGATTTCCAGCCACTATGCGTCTCCGAATTTCTCTGCTGGTGTCATTTTCGGCAGTCACCAGTGAGCCCAAGTACACAAATTCTTCTACCACCTCGATTTCGTCACTACCGATGCAAACTCGCGGTGGGTGGCTCACATTGTCTTCTCTTGAACCTCTTCCTATCATGTACTTCGTCTTCGACGTGTTGATGACTAGTCCGATCCGCTTAGCTTCCCTCTTCAGTCTGATGTAGGCTTCCTCCATCTTCTCAAAGTTACGTGCCATAATATCTATGTCGTCGGCGAAACCAAATAGCTGGACGGACTTATTGAAAATTGTACCACACGTGTTAATCCCTGCTCTTCGTTTTACCCCTTCCAAAGCGATGTTGAATAGCAAACACGAAATACCATCACCTTGCCGTAACCCTCTGCGGGTTTTGAAGGGACTCGAGAATGCCCCTGAAACTCGGACTACGCACATCACCCGATCCATCGTCGCTTTGATCAACCGTGTCAGTTTATCCGGAAAACCGTGTTCGTGCATTAGCTGCCATAGCTGGTCCCGATCGATTGTATCATATGCGGCTTTGAAGTCGATGAATAGATGATGTGTGGGCACGTTGTATTCGCGGCATTTCTGCAGTACTTGGCGAATGGCGAACACCTGGTCCGTGGTGGAGCGTTCGCCCATAAAACCCGCCTGGTACTGCCCCACGAACTCCCTTGCAGTTGGTGCTAGTCGACGGCATAAAATTTGGGAGAGTACCTTGTAGGCGGCGTTCAGCAATGTGATTGCGCGGTAGTTGCTACAATCCAGCTTATCGCCCTTTTTGTAGATGGGACACACGACACCTTCCATCCACTCCTGCGCTCTAGCCAGTGCCTCACCACCGTGTTTAAATAGCTCTCCTGGTAGTTGGTCAACCCCAGGGGCTTTGTTGTTCTTCAGCCGGAGCCGGTAAAATTATGTCCTGCGTGCGTTCTCCCAGGTTCATCAACATACCGCCATCTTCGTCTGCCACTTCGCCATACAGGTGTTCTTCGTAGTGCTGTCGCTACCTTTGGATCACCTCACGCTCGTTCGTAAGTAGGTTCCCGTTTATGTCCTTACACATATCAGGCTGTGGCACGTGGCCCTTACGTGAACGGTTTAACTTCTCATAGAACTTTCGTGTGTTATTAGCGCGGTACAGTTGCTCCGTTTCTTCACGGTCTCGATCTTCCTGCTGGCGCTTTTTCCTCCGGAAAATCGAGTTTTGTCTGTTCCGCGCCTGTTTATATCGTGCCTCGTTCGCCCTCGTGCGGTGTTGCAGCAATCTCGCCCATGCTGCATTCTTCTCTTCCACTAACTGCTCACATTCGCCGTCATACCAGTCGTTTCTCTGATCCGGGGGCACCGTGTCAAGTGCAGCGGTTGCGGTGCTACCAATGGCGGATCGAATATCTCTCCAGCCATCTTCAAGAGATGCTGCGCCTAGCTGCTCTTCCGTTGGGAGTGCCACTTCCAGCTGCTGCGCGTATTCTTGGGCTAGTCTACCATCTTGTAGCCGCCCAATGTTAAGCCGCGGCGTCCGACTTCGACGCGTGTTGTACACCGTCGAGAGTTTTGAGCGCAGGCATACTGCAACGAGGTAGTGGTCGGATTCAATATTCGCACTGCAGTAAGTGCGGACGTTCGTGATGTCGGAGAAGAATTTACCGTCGATTAGAACGTGGTCGATTTGGTTTTCCGTTTCTTGGTTAGGTGATCTCCATGTGGCCTTGTGGATATTTTTGCGGGGAAAGAAGGTGCTTCGGACTACCATTCCGCGGGAGGCTGCGAAGTTTATGCATCGTTGGCCGTTGTCATTCGATACGGTGTGCAGACTATCCGGTCCGATGACCGGTCTATACATTTCCTCCCTTCCTACCTGTGCGTTCATGTCACCGATGACGATTTTAACGTCCCGCAGTGGGCATCCATCGTATGTCTGCTCCAGCTGTGCGTAGAACGCTTCTTTCTCGTCGTCGGGTCTCCCTTCGTGTGGGCAGTGAACGTTGATGATGCTATAGTTGAAGAAACGGCCTTTAATCCTCAGCTTGCACATCCTTGCGTTGATTGGTTGCCACCCAATCACGCGTTGGCGCATCTTACCCAGCACTATGAAGCCGGTTCCCAGCTCGTTGGTGGTGCCACAGCTTTGGTAGAAGGTAGCCGCTCGATGCCCGCTTTTCCACACTTTCTGTCCTGTCCAGCAAATCTCCTACAGCGCCACGACGTCGAAGTTGCGGGGATGTAATTCATCGTAGATCATCCTGTCGCAACCTGCGAAACCTAGCGACTTGCAATTCCATGTTCCAAGCTTCCAATCGTGATCCTGTATTCGTCGTCTAGGCCTTTGCCGATTATATCGAGTCGCATTATCTCTTATATTGTTCGTAATTACTGGTTTTCCAGGCGGCTTTTTGGGCCTGCGCAAACCTCCTGTCTCGTCGGAGGGCCGTCGTGTCAGGGCTGTTTAGCGTCCCACCTAACACCAGGACTTGGGCTTATGCGCTTTGAGCGGCAAACGGTGGCTTTGGTGGGGCCTACTTGCGGATACATGCAGCTTTTTATAGGAATTTAACAGGGCCCACCGTCAAACCCCACCACATCCTAGGCAAGCCCCTCAACTCGCAGATTGCCTGTCAATTTATGATATCTACACAATAAATATTTTTCCTGCCAAACCTTCATCAAATATGTCAAATCTACAAAAAATTAGAAGCCTGAGAGCAGGTTTATATTTTTTGAATTTTTTCGTCAAATTTTTGTATGGGTGACTACTGACTAATGAAGGATATAGTGCCCCCATATTGAGGCAATAACTTCAAATCCAAATATCCTAAAACTTTGATGGAATGTTGACATTTTCATCAGTACAGATCATTACGCATATTTATGGCTTTGTGCTGTGAAAAAAACGAAAGCATTTGCTCCTTGTTATGAAAAAAATATTCAAATTTTGCGTGGCCAATAAATAAATCTTTAAAAGGGTGAAAACACACAAACTGCCCTGCAGAATAAATAAAGTTGTCAATCCAAAAAATAACTCAGCAGCGGTTCTCAACCTGGAGTACTTGTACCCCTGGGGGTACCTTCGCTGGCCTCAGGGGGTACATCGGACAAAACTGCGTAATGGCGGTTGTATTACAATTATTATTCAATCTTATTATTAAAGCTTTACAATTGGGTTTTCTTTTATTTTTAAACTTTGTTTTGTAGATAATATGCATGACGATCAGTAAATTAAAGCCAAATGAATAATGCCCTTCACAACAAACACAGTGCATAATGGGAAAAAAATTGTCATTTACGCGAAAAAATTCAATATGCAATGGTTCGGTATAGGCGAATTTCGCTGAAATTTTGACACAAGTCTGGGGAATAATGCAAAGGTGGTTGAGTTCACTGCATAAAGCTGCAAGACCTTGTTTTACCCCAATGTACCTAATTTGTTATGTAACTCATCAAGTTATTCTACGGTTTGCGTCAAAATTTCAGCGCAATCTGCTGACACCGTACCGAGATATTGTATTTATTCGTGTTATGGACATTTTTTCCACATTGATACTGCACAATAAAACACGATAAAACGTCGAATGAACAAATTTTAAAAATCTTCTATTAGATCGAAACAAAATAATGAACATGCTTCTGAACTAAAATCTAAAGGAGTCTAAAGGATCTGAAGCCAGCATTTGAAGGCTTTTTTTTTCGAAAAAGTTAGTTGCTTTATTGCAAGAGGATTGTTAGCCTCCTTCTACGCTTCTCAGAAGCCTCCTTGCAAGCAGCTTGAAAGCCTCCTTTTCAAAAGGCTCGTAACCAAGGGGCAACTAACTCTAAACTTTCGACAGTATCCAGAAATACTAACAAATACTAGCGAAAAACTACGTCGTATCTACGGTTAATTGATCGAAGAGCCCTGGTTTGGAAAGCATGAAACACAACGCCAGCCAGTCGATACAGTCCACCCAGTTTTAGGCAGCACATGATTTCAGTCTCCTTTAAATTCTTAAAAAAATAGCGAACAACTTTATTTATTACTAGGGGGAATGACGGCTTTGGCAGGTTTTGTTCTATTATTGTCAGGGTTTTTTTATGACTGACTATGCTCAAATTTGGCATAAACATTCTTTGCATATCAAAGAATATTGTGGCCAAATTTCATAAAATTTGGACGAAAAAAAACCCCTCTGACAATAATAGAACAAA
The DNA here is from genome assembly GCF_024139115.2 of Armigeres subalbatus. Classification (NCBI taxonomy): domain Eukaryota; kingdom Metazoa; phylum Arthropoda; class Insecta; order Diptera; family Culicidae; genus Armigeres; species Armigeres subalbatus. The sequence goes on from NC_085140.1 coordinate 116,450,833, forward strand.
ACCTGCCAAAGCCGTCTTTCCCCCTATTACTTTTGGAGCAATCTTTAGGGCCCACCCTGGCTCTTCAAGTTTATACCTAAGCATTAAGCGCATCAAGCGAGTAGAAATAAGCACCGTAGTAAGATAAGTACCTAGATAAATTATTATACCTACGCATAGTATAAATAGTGTAAGCTGCGATCATTTTCTTCAAGTCGAGTCAAGTACGAGACACTGAAGAAGGCCTTACTGTTGAGGTCGAAATACGTATCTGGCAAGATACAATTAAGTGGTGGAATTCAATGGGATTGTTTAAACTCGTCTTATGACAGGTGCCCACGTTTAGGTTTGTTGTTATTTGAAATATAAAATGCGGTTTGAAAGTTTTCTATAATCTGTAGAAGGTAGGAATCAGGTGTTTCCAATACGGGGGAGCACTGTGTTTCATCAACTAATTGACAAATGCCATAACAACCGAACTAGCAACCGTTTCTTTGTTTCTTTGTATATCACGAAATACTATTGCGAGACAATGAGTAATATTTTCGCAAAGTTTAGAGTTGCTCGTAACCCTCGTTTTAAGAGTTTTGGAAGCAGCCATTGCAATTTATCCCATCATTCGATCTTCTAAGCAAAGATACTGATGATATGCTGGGTTATCGATCTCAGTTATCTATCTGCTTAGTAAACAAAGTGCAATGTTTGCCATGGTAATAAGTTTTTTCACTGCTTTTGTTGTAGCAACGCCCTCACAACGTGAACAAACCCTGAATTGCGCTCGCTATCAGGATCATCATCTAGTGCAGGGCTGCCCAACGTACGGCCCGCGGGCCGAATGCGGCCCTCGGCTCCATTTTTTTGTGGCCCGCGGCATGTGAGAAAAATAACCTCATGATTGGCTCGCCAGCTTTACCACCTGGCTCCAGAAGTTTTTTTTGTTATTCGTCATTCAATATTTAAGTTTTAAGCTCTCACTGCAAAACAATTCATTTAAATGTGAAACGAAAAATAATATTTTACATAATTAGAAATGATTATATAAGTGACCCCAAGACATGAAAAGTTGATGGAGAACATCGCGTTTTCAATAAAGATTGGTCAAAGTAGTTTATTTCACGTTGAAAAAAGGAAAGTCGGTTTGCTTAATTTGTTCGGAAAGTTTTACTATACTGAAGGAATAAAATCTGAATCCAAGCCTTCTATGAAATATGATATTAAAAATGGCCCAGGTAGGAAATAAAAGTTGATAGAATTTCAAAGGTTCCAATTTAAATTTATATTTATTGATTCAAATTGATGGTACAATGGATTATAGAAGCAACAAACTCTATTCACTCGAGCTAATACGAGCTAGGCAAAACGGATGATTTTTTTCCAGGACCAAGAAACTGTTAAGGAATGCATTTCGGTTGTTGTTGACATCGTGTGTCCTATAGAAAAAGTCTACTTCAGTAGCATTAGCTTGCGCGAAACACGGTGAAGAGTAAAAGTTCTCGCAGAAGAAAAACCCCGACGGAAAAAACCATCGCTTCGTATTCTACTCTCTCTCAAGCGATGAAAATACCGTCGTGAAAAACGTGGCAGTCTTCATGGTCATTTTTGACTGACAGAAAAATTGGCAGCTTTATTTCCAATGCAGGGAACATCTAAAGGGGGAATCCTGAGGTGAGGGCTGTTAAGACCTGCGTGAGTAGAATAATTCAATATTTAAAATGGATCCCTAATGCAACGACAAAAACAAAAAAGATAGTTTTAACGCAATTAGATCGTGTTTAGTTTTTCTAGAAAACGAAAAAAAAAAACAATGTTTTTTTTTAATCTAGACTATATGGCTTGGCTATATATGTAGACGAAGAATCAGAAGGAATGAATTTTGACTGTTACGCCCTTTTCAAATGTTGGTCTAGAAATATTTAAAAAGTTATGTACAAAATATTTTCTGGTCCGCCAGCAAGTGTAAATTCTAAAAATTGGCCCGTGGCTTGAAAAGGTTGGGCAGGCCTGATCTAGTGCTCAAATGATAATATTTTTTCCAGAGTGCTCTTTGATTAGGAGTAATATCTTTGCACTAGCAAGGATGATATCCTATGCTCAGATGATATTGCAATCCCTGCTTGGAAGCCTCTTTCGATGAATTACACAGGGGAACAAAATTTAACCTTTTGCGGGTCCTCAGAACCAATTGATGTGTCTTCAGTAGATTTTGACTCGCTGAATCCGAATCTGTCCTCAGATATGCTCTAACATGTCCAAATTTTGAGATATAGCTAAATTAATACCGCTAATTTGAAGAAATTGGCATTTATCGAAGTACATTAACATAATTTTAGGTCAATTAATACCCGAAACGGTAAAAGCACATCTGATCTAATGAATTTCCATCAGATTTGCACGTTACAATTGTTTTCTATTCGGTTTTACTTGCAAGGACGGAAATCTTCGTTTTACTATCAGTTGCATAGATGCTCAGTAGGGAGCTTCGTCATAGATTCGTGTTTGTTTTGATCAGACGCTCGGCGATGCAGGCACGAACATCTCGCAGCATGCTGTCAAACTTCCATACCAAATTTACCGCCCGATCTTCAATAGCCGATTGATAATCGAGCGCAAAAAATGAATATCTACCGGGGCTGAAATGAATATTTTGAATTGCGGTTAATTTGCACCGATAAATGATGATTATTTTACTTTAAATACTAAACAGATGCATATATTTCAGGAATCTGACTTCAAAATGTTGAATCCATGCACCGCAGTATGAAATGATATTCATATTTTGAGATTTCAAATTGAATATCAATGTGTCAAGCTGAAGATTTATTTTGACACCGCACAAAACAACGCTGACACCGAGAGTCGACGCTTGCTGCTGTTCGTGCACATGCCGTCCTATTCATTCGCACATTCAAATTCGGGAAGGGCTAACGACTTGATTGTGTGTTGGATGTCAGCTGTTTGAGTGTAGTTGAACTGACTTTTTCTGTCCCTGTTTACTTGAATTTAAGTTTAGTGAATTTAATTTAAAAATATTCCATGCAAGTTTGTTTCAAAAACTTGCATGCAAACGCCATCACCACCAGTTCGAAGCCACCAAAAATTCCACAACATGAGGCCAGAGGAACTGGGATAAGAAAATGTTAAATGAAGTATAGAGATACTAGTCAGTTTGTAAATATATGTTTCATTGGACTTTTAATAAAATATCTACATATCTCCTCCTCCTAAAATGTTATTCTGCTCGATTTCTGGTTGTTTTTTTTTTCGATCGATCAACTTCCAATAACCACACGTAATCTGTTAACATGTTGCAATTGTGTTGTTCTAGAATATAGTGAGAACATGATGATCCATAAAGTTTTTTTTTTTGTGTCTTTATTAAGGAGACTTTCAGCCCGAGGCTGGCTCGTCTCCGCATCCATAAAGTTCCTTTCTTTTAATCAACAAGGAAAAAGATCGGAGTGCAATTTGAACATATTCAAATCCTCTACTAGATCCCCTACCAGAGCATTAAAGCCACATTGACTAATAAAATACATTTCAGCACTCGGAAAATAAGTTGAAACCAGGGCTGACAATAGTCATTCTCGTCGTATGAAGAAAGCGAAAAAAATTTAGCCTTCGTCATAACATTGCACGACGCAACACCTATTCGTTTTCTTCGCGCCACATGCGTACCACGACGATAGTCGCGCAGCAAAAAGTTATGACGATTTTCGTCGTCACTTCTTCACACAATTGATCGCACGTCATTATAGACGGACTGGTTAAAAACATAATAGCGTCTCAAATAAACAAATAGTAGGAAATTTGGTAACATAAATGTATCGATAACATTCAAAACGCTTTCATACGTTGCTTCAAATTCATTATTACAAAGAATTAGTAAAAATCTTCGCATGGCAGCTGCCGCTTGAAGAATAACGGTATGAAGTCTTCGTTCTTCGATGTCGTCAGGACGATTTGGTTACACGACGAAAGCTAACGTCGTGCGCGTCATTGACGATGGGTAGGGTAGCAATGAAGACAATGCAACTCGTCGCTACTGTGGCATTTCGTGCTATGACGATGACGATTGTCAGCCCTGGTTGAAACTCAACCATTTTGTAACTTCATCTTAAATTTTCTCATTCATGCCGTTGTTTTGTTAAATTAGAGAAATATCAGAGTGCAGGATTGGCGGATCATCCAACCATATGCTCGGGTAACTGTAACATGTTGAACAGCACACAAGTGGAGCGGAGCCCAAGTTTTTTTTTCGTATAACTTTGCGTCTTAGCACATAACAAAGCTTGATAAAACTAGTGAACTTTTTCCTTTTTCAATGTTATAAGCTGATCATAGTTTAAAGAAATTGCATTGGGATTATTGCAACATCCACGCAGCATTTTGGTTGTATGACATTCGCCAGAAAGTCATTTGCCAGAATCAATTTGCCAGAATGGACCATTCCCCAGAAAATCGTTTGCCAGAATGCACCATTCCCCAGAAAGCCATTCGCCAGAATGTACCATTCCCCAGAATTGGTCGTCACCTATTTGCAAAGCGCGCGTTTGCTCAGTATGCGCAATAATTCTTAACGCCATGAACTTTAGGCATAACTATGAACAGCGTTAAAAGAGAGGGTCATTTGGCATAAGGGACATTTTTTATAATTTTGCTTTGTTGTTGTTGTATAGTTGTTTTCTACTGAGGAATAAAACACCGCACCAGTCGAAAATAGAATTGAAAATACCTAATCTGTACATAAGACGTATGCATGCATAAGCCGAATATAGCAGCTTGCCTGGATTAAGGCGAAAATAGCGGATGTGACCCTTTCTTTCAAATAGGTGTTTGCCCGGCTTAAGGCAATGGTGGATGTGATCCCTTCTTTAAAAGCAGGCGCTTGCTGTGATTAAGGCAACGGTGGATGCGAACCCTTCTTTTAAAAATAGGCGATAGGCAATGGTTAATGTGATACCTTCTTTGAAATTAGATGCTTGCCCGGATTAAAGCAATGGTTGATGTGAACCCTTTTCAAAAATAGGTGTTTGCCAGGATTAAGGCAATGGTCGATACGATCCCTTCTTCAAAAGAAGGCGCTTCTCCGGATAAGGGTAATTGTGCATGTAATTCATTTTTTAAAAGAAGGCACTTGCTCGGATTAAGGCAATGGTGGATGTGGTCTCTTCTTTAAAAGTAGGCATTTGCTTCAAATGAAGCAATGGTGGATGTGATTCCTTCTTTAAAAGTAGGCGCTTGTCCAAATTAAAGCAAAAGTGGATGTGATCCCTTCTTTGAAAATAGGGGTTTGTTAGAAATGAAACAATGGTGGATATGATCCATATCTTTTAAAAAAAACTCAAAGGTGCAGCCCAATCGGGTTGTACGCAAAGGTGACGTTGAACTACGTAGCTGTATGTAATGTACAGGTTTTCGACTATTCTTTGCGATGAGACCAAACCAAGCGTTTTTCAATCTGCTTTTGTTGTTTATCCTATGCTCCTGAGATTGAGTGAGCATTATGAAAACTGGTGATGTATATAATTTTTGGACTAACATTTGAAAAGGAAGATAAAAATAAAATTTTCAAATAATCGAGGATGAGCAACACGTTCACGATGAAAGCGTTCACATATTAAAATTATCAATTGATAAGAACTCGTTAGAGAGTAAGAATCGTTCGATAATTGTATCTCGATTCGAAGCATTGGTAAATGCTACTTTTGAACTTATTTTCCTACATAACACCAAAACACAATGCCAAACATCCGAACTTCATTGTTGACATTAAATTGATATCACATTTAATTACATTTGGTTTAAAATTTGAAAAGCACAACACTGGCTGATAGTGTACAGCTGCAACCTTCGCCGACGCAAACTAAGAGACTAAGCATCCGTCACTAAGTCTGTCTAAGCCCCTGGTGGCTCATTACAATAAAAGCCATTACAATCTAAGTGGCTCATTACAATAAAAGCCCATCGCGAAAGCTGGGCTGTCAACGGCGTTTGGTGGTCATTCTATGCAGGAAGTCGGAGTAGACGCGACAAAGAAGTTTGACAGTTTATTGATCAGTACATTCAAAGTTAATTGCCTATATGCCGGGTATTAAGCCACCCGGAGTGGAAATTAATTACTATGTCTGAAACTTGATTATGCATATGTACAACATGTGATAGATTTAGTTCGGAAAAGGTATTGGAGGGTAACCCCACCGAAGGGGCGGTTACCCTCCAATACCTTTTCCGAACTAAATCTATCACATGTTGTACATATGCATAATCAAGTTTCAGACATAGTAGTTTATTGATAATAATTATTATTCCTTCACGTGAGTTGCGTCGGACTTAGCGTTTACTCCGGCAGAAACCTACGAATCAGCAAAAACGAGCCTAAGAAAGTTTACCAGAACGCATTCACTGCAGCAGCGAAGAAGATTCTGGTCCGCGACGTTAGGTATAATGGACGTTAGGCATAATGTATGTTAAGCCTAACGTTCATCATGCCTAACATACTTATGCCTAACGTATTTATTCCTAACGTACTTATGCCTAACGGGGTATATCCGAAGATATCCGAGCTCCTCTATTGGCATCAATAGACGTAAGCAAGAAGCTGGCGTCAAACGCCCCAAGCTTTCGATAGAAAACGCACGTTTAAGTTAGCAGAAACGAACTGCACCAGCTAAAAGCCCTGCAATGGCGGACATAAGAAGCTTTCAGTTAATAACTAAAGAAATGCTAATAGATTGCTAATAGAGTAGTTGAAAAGCAGGCCAAGTTCCAGTTGGAATGTAGTGCTATGGAAGAATAAGTTTGCGATGCACTTACGAAATTGACTGATTCACCGAAACCGAGTGCTAAACTGTTACCAAGTTTTTAATAGTAAATATTATCATATATAGATACATATAACACACTAGAGTCAGTTTTTACGCGGAGAAAATGGGCCGCGTAAATTAAAACAACGTAAAAGAACGCGTAAATCCCAAAATATGTCTAAATGAACCGCGGAAATCCAGAAATTCGAATGAAAAAAATCGCATAAAAAGCGATGCCTGTAAAAATAACCGCGTGAAAAACGACTTCAGTGTACATCGGGTATGAAGCGTTGACTCATCCTTGATCGAATGGTCGAAGAAAATTGAAAATCCATGGAGAAACGGCTGAGATATTAACGATCAAAGTCTATCATATTTTCGTGACGTTTTTCATTTTTTTGCAATCGTAAAGTGTACCCCAATATTGAAAAGACAGACGTAGTTCTACGTCAAAAGGTGCTTGCCCCGATTAAGGCAAGGATAGATGTTATCCCGGTGTCCTCCTTAGCCTAGCGATAAGATGCGCGGCTATAAAGCAAGACCATGCTGAGGGTCACTGGGTTCGATTCCCGGTGCCGGTCTAGGCAATTTTTGGTTTGGAAATTGTCTGGACTTCCCTGGGCATAAAAGTATCATCGTGTTAGCCTCATGATATACGAATGCAAAAATGGTAACTTGACTTAGAAACCTCACGGTTAACAACTGTGGAAGTACTGAATGAACACTAAGCAGCGAGGCGGCTATGTCACAGTGGGGATGTAATGCCAATGAAGAAGAAGATGTTATCCCTTCTTTAAACGTAGGTGGTTGCCCGTGTCCGTGTTTGAATATGTCAATTGTGGATATGATTCCTTCTTGAGAAATAGACATTTCGCCTAGACTTGTAGATATAACTTCTTCAATGAAAGCAAATGGCGTCTAGTATGACTTAAAATGATATTATCTAATTGTAGATATGATTTAATTTTGAAATGAAGTCTGCGTCTGGAATGGGACGAAGAAATATGATTTACATTCGTAAACAGTTTGTTTGGTATTAGACAAATATGATATTTTTTTTTTGATAAATAGTATCCATCTTTCTGAAAATTGTCTAATATGTTGAATAATCCCTTTTATGAAAATTAGTTATACCGCAAATCCATTCATTATTAAATAATGTCAAATCCACCAAATAATGCAAAAGTACCTTCTTTATATATTTTTTTTTTATAATTGGAATTTCCAGTTTTACTATTTCTGGGGAATGGTACATTCTGGCAAATAGTCCATTCTGGGAAATGGCTTTCTGGCATTAGGTCCATTCTGGCAAATGGGTTTCTGGCAAAAATCATTCTGGCAAATTGATTCTGGCGAATGGTTTTCTGGCAAATGTCATACAATCAGCATTTTCAACGCGAATCAAATAAAAAGTCCCCCACGCACGAGTAGGTTGTTGACGTTTTCCGGTTTCTGTTGCGTAGCCGTCAACATCGCTTCAACTTGTATGCAATCATACACAAGAACGATCGAAAACCAATTTATCGATTCGTTGATTGATTTTGCTAATTGATAGTTTTCCGCCCAAATTTCTATCATATGAATATTGGAATGATCATAAATAGCAGGAATAATCAAAATATATAGAACTGCGTACAGTTCTCGTACTTGCTTTATTCGAATGAACATAATAAAGGAGCATAAATTGACATAAATTGAATAATTAAATACACCATATCACTTGTGCAATAATTGAAAATTTATCGCGCCAGAGGAAATACAATATCATATTTATATTCAATAGAAGTTAGTTCAATGAAAACAAATTATTTTTTTGCTTGGACAAACTATTATATTGAATTCTTGTTACTTTCCTCTCAAAACCGTTCACAGAAAATAACCAGGCTTGTATACAAGGTGGCTTGCATAAAAAAAAATTTTAAATAACTTTCACTAACTAAAATTGCAGATAAATCACACTTATTATGTTTAACTTGTTCAAAATGCACCACATTTCGAAAGATTAGATGTTTGTGATCCATTTTGGACCTTGATTGACTAGTAATTCTTTCTATAGGGTTAACGATGGCTGTTCCAAAATGCCCAAAATCATTGATTTTACGACATTTGTTAAGGTATATCTCAAAATCTCGACGTGTTAGAGCAAATCTGAAATCAGATTCGGATTCAGCGAGCAAAAATCTACTAGGGATACATTATTTGGTGTTAGGGACAAAATCTTGTTGAGCTGTGTTATTGGCAGTGGCTGATTTTCTACCCGCCGCTGCCACATCCAGCTAACTGCCAGAAATTTGTATGGCGAAAGACATCTAATGCGGGTTTTCTCAAAATTAGGAACTTTTCTTAAAAAAATATTTAGTACCAGTTATGTAGGGTCCGCTACTACGCCTACCAAATATTTTTTCGATGAAAGTAAGGTACCCCGGGGCAAATGAAAATATGGGGTAAGTGGGTACTATGTCTGCAGATGAATCGATGAACGTGTTTAATGGCAACAATGTTCTAGAAAGATGAAGCAGAACTATAAACGAATTCACCCAACACGAAAATATTTGGAATCAAAACCATTTGAGGCACCATACTAATGCTATTGCTTGATCATAACTTTAAACTAACGGGAAAATCTACTACTTTTATTTTAATTCAATGGATTTCCAACTAAATAGTCGTTTATAAATTTATCATTGATGTGGAAAGTGAATATTTTGAGCAACTAAATAATTGTGTGACATCGAAAACGACTTAATTTTTTTAATTAAAGCCAAAATCTTGCCCTTGAATTTAAACATACATGGGGCAAGTGGGACATATCTGAATAATATTTTCGATAGAGCTATTTTAATTGTTTTTATATGGCTGTCTAGTGAAAAATAATTTCGTCATTCATATATCATATGGATCTGAATCAGATACAGTTTGATTTCGTTTTTAAAAAGTATTGTACAGTTAATTACCAAATGTGTATTTTACATTCTGAAAATTACCTATCTCCCGCATGAAGAAGAGCAATGGCTATAACTATGCGATATTCTTCTGTGCACAGTGCAAATAATCTATTTATTCTACAATAGGTCAATAGAATTTGTCTTGCGTTTTATTATTTTTAAACTTTGCATCAGATTTCAGATAAATAAAGTGCTTAACACATAAATTGGCTATTTTGTTCTGTTACAAATTAAAAATACTGCGCATCGCTGAATGAAAACGTTTCTTCTAAAGTATTGTTTTATAACCCCGTTTGAAGGGGTAAGTGGGTTCTGAAGGTAAATTTATTTCTTGCACTACCAATATTTTTGTAATTGAATAAATGGCCTCCTACACCCTCCTATACACTTCAACAATGGAAGCATATAATGGTGTATCAGTGGTTAATGTTCTGAAATAACCTGTTTTCTAAGTATGCTTTAACAATTTTGCTGAACTAGCGTTTTTTTAGGTCCCACTTGTCCCGGGGTACCTTACTTGATTTTGAGAAATCGAACCTTAGATGCCTTTGGCCATACTGATTTCAGAAAGTTAACTCCTAGTGTGCCGCTGTAAGCACGCTCAATGTGGGCGATTCATTGGCTCGGAACCCTCCTTTCAAGAGGCTCCAAAGCCTCCTTTTCAAGTGGCTCGGAACCCCCCTTTTAAGAGGCTAGGAAGCTTCCGGCCGGAGGTGCGGGATGAATCACATGCAAATAATTTTTGTCAACCTTGGCTTGTACTTTTTCACTGATACGGCGCGCACTACGACTGTCTTGGCAGTCCGTATTACAAGAAGACCCAAAAGACCTCGACGAGGTGGTTTTATGATTTTTTTTCAGTTCTTCAACTACTTTATTTTTCACTTTCACGTAAAATCGAAATATCTCTCGCTCCTTCGTTGCAGTTAGCATTACTTCCGCGCGGGTATCCACACGCCCTCACCCTTATGGGCTGTTGTCCCGACACAAGCCGCGGAAAGTACAGTGAGAGTGGGCAGGAATGGAACGAATGCCGTATTTTTTAACGCTACCCGAGCCGGAGCGACGACTTCGATAACAGACATTGCTATGAGGTAAAATACCATAGAATAATACCAAAAATTAATATGCAAAATTCCTTATGCATAGGTATTGCAATACCTAACGCATCATGGAATCCATATACAGATGGGACTGACTTACGATTCACGTTAGTATATGTTACGCTTATTTTCATTCACAGAAAAAGGGTACCTCAATAAATGCAAAACCTTTACCTCTCAAGAAAAAGGTTGAAAACCGATGGTCTAGAGGATCTATACTAAAAAATACGATAGGACAGAACTACTTCAGTTCTTGATAAAACAGGGGGTGATCAAGTCTCCCCGCGGACCTTCCCCTACTTATGCTTCTACTGTTCTATTGCTTATATCGTTTTCTTGCGTCTAATCGAAAGGCAGAATGAAAGGGATTGAGAAAATAAAAACAAATCGCACACAGCAGGACGATGTTTAAAAATTGCAACAATTCATAATGTTATGTTATTCCTTGCTTAGCTTTTACGAAGGAGTTAAAATAGACTGGTAGATACTTGGAACAAAATGAATTTGGCGCCAATTTTCTCACGAACAAAGTTTAACTATCGATCTGTTAAGTCTCACCATGCTCCGAAGCAGGGAAAATAACCATTGAACTGTCAAATTGTAACTAAAAGTTTAACGAATCGGTGAAACGGCTCTCATCCCAAGGAAACTATTATGGTGGAGGAGAGGGTGGTCATTGGAAAAGTGGAGGAGATGTAGTTATTGGTCAACTCAGTATAACTTCTGATCCGCCAACCAAATTTTGAACACATAATCCTAGACAGTAACATATCCACAAAAACTACTGCCCCGAGAATGACATTTCCCCTAAAATGACCTTTGGAATAGTACCTACCGTATCCTAACTTACTTTTGCCTCTAATTATATCATGAACAAGTGTGTCTAAGTTTTGAAAAATGATTTTCATTTCCATATCATTTTACTTTCATGTTTCAAATATTTTTGCTGAAAGGTGGATAAACTCGATGAAATCAGATGAATTTATGAAATTTTGTTTGAAAACAGTTTCGCTAATTCCTTGCGAAACATTTCGAAAATTGGCAATTGCTCAAATAAATAATTCAATATGTATTAAACTGAAAAAAAAACTCCAATTCTTCAGAACGAAAGGAGAACATATGAAGTTATTTATTTTTATTTGATAGTTTTCTAATAAAACAGTGATGATTTTAAAATATTCGCAAAAATTGGGACAAGATCTATGGCGTGTTTTTTTACTTTCTAGAAAGAGGCTGAGAAAACTTAAAGAACGGGATTGGTAGTCATATGGCTACCGGTTCTGCGTCATACGCAGGAGCTCATAGGTTCAAATCCAGCCGCATTCTCATGCACTAGTAATCGATAGAACTGAAAATGATCTTCTATATGGCTTCCATTTCTATCATACATACCATTTCTATCATATATTCTACGATTTCCAATTCTAGCAATTACTGCTAGAATATTCAATTAATGAAAAAAGCTCATTTGAAGATGAATGCTAGTCCCAAGCAAACATCTGTTGGTTTTCTGTGCAATATCAGCTGACCTCATCATAAAGGAGTGACAACTACGGATCATGCTCAGGAAACTGAGAAAACTTAAAGATGCTATTAGAAAGACGCTGGACGCCGAGTCGGGGAGAATCAAAGTATGAATAAAATTCATAACCAGTATCATCGAAATTGCTTCATCAAACGCAATTGAGATATAAATAAACAAATAGGGGAACTGTTAAGATCTCAATCTCACTGAACATTGAATATCGAAGCCATGAGATAAATTCCAGGAGCTGTTCCCCTAACATAAAATATAAAATGGCAAGCAGAAGAATAAAATGCATTTACAACATAGCTTTGGAAAACCCGGTACATCTCCGGTATCCATGAGTCAATCTGAGATTTAAAATAAGGAGAGAAAACTAGAAATATGCACGATTTTTTTTTCAAAATCTTATGCTAAATGCTGCCTATTTTTGCCTATCTCAAACTTTTTGTCAACTCCTGTACTTGCGGCGGCAGCATATGCTTGTAGGCACCAAACTAACTTGAAAGAGACTTCCCTAACTTGCGAAAACATCACCTCTGCATACTAAGAGTCAACTATCTATTTATTGTTTTGAATATATATGCAATATTTTATAAATGATTCGACATAGAACAACAAGAAAAATATACTTAATTAGTTTTAGTTTTAATTTTTTTACTTGAAGTTTTAATGCTCAGCCTTGTATTACTATGGTATGGAGTAGAGGCAGAAAGTACAAATCAGCAAAAGAAAACTTGCAAAAATTTGTTAAGAACATTTATTCTACAACATGTTGCTCTACTAATGGATCGGTTTACGCAATCTCATATTCTCACCTTGCTATATGGCCCACAATCAGCACTAATTGTGATGATGGTATGAAACCTTATTCAAAGCAGCTTCTCTGCACTGTGTCGAATTCATGATCAAAATTAAATAACTGACTTCAGAGGTTTGAATTTCTTCGAACGGCTATTCAAGTATGTGAAGACATTTTTTTATGTATCTATTATCAGACTAATGTGAAGGCACGTGGAGACCATTCTTTTGACATCGTGATGTAAATGATAAACCCGCCAAGTTTAACAATTGTTTCTCGATTATGCTGTCGAGAACAATATTTTCGTAGAATATTACAAAAATCTTCCAAATTAAATTAGTAAAACACCAACATTTGAACTATTTTTTATGAATACCTGCTTTGTGCATATTTACTGCGCAATAGAAGTAAACTTTCTTAAACAATACGGCGAAAAGCATCAATAGCGAATTATTCGGAGTAGAGGAGCTCTTATATCGAAAAAAACATATTCAAACTAATTGAAAACAAGAATGGGCGAATAACAATGTAGATAACTTCGGTACTTTATACCTAAAGAGCCACGCAGAATGGATGCATAGAAAACCAAGGGTACACTGTCAAAACGCAAGCAAACGTTTCCATTCTGATTGGATAGTCGTCATTATGGTTTTCAACTTGATTGAGCCTATATATATATTGAGCAGAGTAATCAGCCCCTTCTTCTTAAACGGGTACCAAATATTATTTCGGGAAAAGTTCGTACTTTCGAGAAAATTGATTTCAAATGTATTTCTTCACATAAAATTTCAAAGAAACAAGCTTCGAAAATCAAAGCTTTGTAAATTCCAATTTAGACTGTTAAATCCACGTTTAATAGCAGTGTGCTGTAAAAACACTTTCTTTCACAGTCTTAAGAAATCAAAGTTTCCCCGATTTTTACACAAACGCAAAACTGGAAGTGTTGAGAAATCCAACAAGTTGCTACTTTGAGTTTTCTTTCCATCCTTGGGAAAGGGTTGGCATTGTCTTTCGTTCGCTACCCTTTATTTGCTACCTACTTCGTCCGCTCTCGTCGCGCGGGAACGCACAGCAGGGAAATGGAAAAGTGTCGGTTGAAAATAGGTCTCGGTTTCATAAGGTTTCATATTGCCGCAAACTTCTAGCGAATGCAAAGAGTTAAATAATTTAACGAGTTCAACTTCAAAGCGTTGCACACAAAGATGTGTGACATTTTAAGTTGAAGAATATTGAACGGTTTGTTCGATTGGAGCATTATTGGTGAAGGCACCATGTGAGACCGAAATACGAACAGCATCTACGCCAAAATTTCTAATTGAAAAGTCAAAACCCTATTCAATTCTCTTTCTAAGATTCTGCAAACTTATTACTGTTACAATAATTGTTAGCTTTTAGCTGACTTCCAGCTAGTTTCTACAATTCCTCGATTAATAATTATCTTGCGATGCCAATCAATGCACGAATTTGTATATTGTATTGCAAGCATAATTATATACAAATAAAAAAAAATACAACACACATATTTGTTCAGTAAAAATAAGTTTTTTCACGAAAAAGTTGAATATTTTAGATTCCATGTTCATTTAATTAAATTCTTCTACCAAGTACAAATTTCCCGTCGTTTAAATTGATACTTTTCGAAAAAAAAAAAATTGTACAATATAAGAATCAACAGATTTCCGCATTGGACCTCGATTTGATTCATTCATCATCAGGTTCAACGATTTTAAGATGCTCCAATCCCAATATTTTTCGGTTGATGGACACTTTGCAGTATTTAGAAGATTTAGTTCTTACGTAGGTAGTAGGTCTCATCACGATCACACAGGAATGTGGAATTGTCAGTACTTACGCTCAATAATTGGCTCAGCACAGTTTGGAGAAGCTAGAAAATCTGATTTGGCTAAACTGAGTGGGGATTTTATAATTTCCGAACTGTCACCTTTAAGTTTAATTTGACTTTAATTCGCGAATCAGACCGAAGCCTTAGAATGCTATTTGCATTTCCTCGGCCATTAATTGAAAGTGTTTTCCATTGCATGAGCATCGGCGTAAATAATGAGGGGGAGATATAGGCCTGGACCAAACGCACTTGTGCCCCCACCAGAAAATTTTAAAAGGGAATTCTTAAAAAGTTAATTTTTATTTACCATATACAAATTTCCGCATTCAGAATCGTACGACTTTTATGGCCATTTTTCCGCCAAAGTATTGAACTTGTCGTAGTAAAATGTTAAATCCAAGTAATAAAGATGTTACAAATTTTCATTGCCAACAGTTCTCATAATCGTTACATTCCGGTTAAATAGTTTTATCAAGTTCAGAAACAAGAACGATTGAAAAAAAACTTCATTCACTAAGTAGTGATCCTGCCTTTCTAGCATTTAGCCGAGACACCAAAGGTTCGATAGACCATAAATTCCATAACTTTTAAACGTAACGGCCGATCCATATAAAATTTAAATAGCTTTTGCTTCCTATCGAATGCAGCTTGTTGTGAGAATATCGGTTAGGGATTGCTATATGAAAAGTAGGCTAAGGTGTTTTTTATCTTTTGTGTAGGGGTGGTGGGGGTAAATTGGACACCCTAAGAACTGCTGTTGTTTATCGAGTGGCTATCAAGATTTTGCATTGTTCAATGCAGGTGTGTCAAAGCTTATCTTATTGGTTATCAAAGCCCGTTGTAAAAAAAATTAAAATATAAATTATTCATAATAATTGAATTTCATTTTGGGCGGGGTAAAATGGTCAGACGTTGGAGTAAAGTGATCAATCTTTTGAATAATACAAATAAGTCGGTCAAAATATTTTAATAACCGATTCAATACGGATGGGTCATATATGATCCAAGACGAAAATCAGCTGTCAAAAATCAGTTTTAAGAGATAGAGCCTTGCATTCTTCAGTAAAAATGTTCAAAATTAACTGCTCCATCCAGTAAAAATATTGCACAAGTCAGGTTACGGGCACTACGACGATCTAGGGCATCCAAACTATTGAAATTGAAATTACTTACTTATGGATCCTGTACACCTCCGGTGGTGCAAAGGGCCGACTTGAAAGATCTCCATCCTGAGCGATGCCCGGCTATCGCTTTAACCTGTTGCCAGGTTAGATTTCGGTCGACTTCTTTTATT
The DNA here is from genome assembly GCF_024139115.2 of Armigeres subalbatus. Taxonomy (NCBI): domain Eukaryota; kingdom Metazoa; phylum Arthropoda; class Insecta; order Diptera; family Culicidae; genus Armigeres; species Armigeres subalbatus. Next base: position 116,467,127 of record NC_085140.1, read on the forward strand.
TCTTTATTGAGGCTTCGCCGCCATGAGCCTCTGGGTCTGCCTCTGCTGCGATGTCCCGCTGGGTTCCAGTCTAATGCTTGCTTACAGATTTCGTTTCCGCCCCTACGTAGAGTGTGGCCGACCCACCAAACGCACTTGTGCCCCCACCAGAAAATTTTAAAAGGGACTTCTTAAAAAGTTAATTTTTATTTACCATATAAAAATTTCCTCATTCAGAATCGTACGACTTTTATGGCAATTTTTCCGCCAAAGTATTGAACTTGTCGTAGCAAAATGTTAAATCCAAGTAATAAAGATGTTACAGATTTTCATTGCCAACAGTTCTCATAATCGTTACATTCCTGTTAAATAGTTTTATCAAGTTCAGAAACAAGAACGGTTGAAAAAAAAACTTCATTCACTAAGTAGTGATCCTGCCTTTCTAGCATTTAGCCGAGACACCAAAGGTTCGATAGACCATAAATTCCATAACTTTTAAACGTAACGGCCGATCAATATAAAATTCAGATTGATTTTGCTTCCTATCGAATGCAACTTGTTGTGAGAATATCGGTTAGGGATTGCTATATGAAAAGTAGGCTAAGGTGTTTTTTATCTTTTGTGTAGGGGTGGTGGGGGTAAATTGGACACCCTAAGAACTGCTGTTGTTTATCGAGTGGCTATCAAGATTTTGCATTGTTCAATGCAGGTGTGTCAAAGCTTATCTTATTGGTTATCAAAGCCCGTTGTAAAAAGAATAAAATATAAATTGTTCATAATAATTGAATTTCATTTTGGGCGGGGTAAAATGGTCAGACGTTGGAGTAAAGTGATCAATCTTTTGAATAATACAAATAAGTCGGTCAAAATATTTTAATAACCGATTCAATACGGATGGGTCATATATAACCCAAGACAAAAATCAGCTGTCAAAAATCAGTTTTAAGAGATAGAGCCTTGCTTTCTTCAGCAAAAATGTTCAAAATTAACTGCTCCATCCAGGAAAAATATTGCACAAGTCAGGTTACGGGCACTACGACGATCTAGGGCATCCAAACTATCCTTGAGTTGTTATTTTGATGTTCTTAGGAATCAATACCATACTTTACCATATTCTTGTTGAATAATTGAAATTGAAATGCCTAATGATAAAATTCTACGCCTGCCCAGCGGTATAACAGACCGTTTCCAATATCTTTCATTCATTTTCATTTTTTCATTTATTTAGTTTACATCTAAACAGATAACACTGAATCAACAATTTGACGTCACAATACACGGTTCGAGGCCGCATCTCTCCATCCTCGGATACGCCCCACGCTCGCCAAGTCGTTTTGCACCTGGTCTGCCCATCTCGCTCGCTGCGCTCCACGCCGTCTCGTACCTGCCAGATCGGAAGCGAACACCATCTTTGCAGGGTTGCTGTCCGGCATTCTTGCAACATGTCCTGCCCATCGTACCCTTCCGGCTTTAGCTACCTTCTGGATACTGGGTTCGCCGTAGAGTTGGGCGAGCTCATGGTTCATTCTTCGCCGCCACACACCGTCTTCTTGCACACCGCCAAAGATGGTCCTAAGCACCCGTCTCTCGAATACTCCGAGTGCTTGCAAGTCCTCCTCGGCAATTGTCCATGTTTCATGTCCGTAGAGGATAAGCGGTCTTATAAGCGTCTTGTACATGACACATTTTGTGCGGTGGCGAATCTTTTTCGACCGCAGTTTCTTCTGGAGCCCGTAGTAGGCCCGACTTCCACAAATGATGCGCCTTCGCATTTCACGACTGACATTGTTATCAGCCGTTAGCAAGGATCCGAGGTAGACGAATTCCTCGACCACCTCGAAGGTATCCCCGTCTATCGTAACACTGCTTCCCAGGCGGGCCCTGTCGCGCTCGGTTCCGCCCACAAGCATGTACTTTGACGCATTCACCACCAGTCCAACTTTTGTTGCTTCACGTTTCAGGCGGGTGTACAGTTCTGCCACCTTTGCAAATGTTCGGCCGACAATGTCCATGTCATCCGCGAAGCAAATAAATTTACTGGATCTGTTGAAAATCGTACCCCGCTGTTACACCCGGCTCTCCGCATGACACCTTCTAGCGCAATGTTGAACAACAGGCACGAAAGTCCATCACCTTGTCTTAGTCCCCGGCGCGATTCGAACGAACTGTTCGCCCGAAATCTTCACACAGTTTTGCACACCATCCACCGTTGCTTTGATCAGTCTGGTAAGCTTCCCAGGGAAGCTGCTCTCGTCCATAATTTTCCATAGCTCTACACGGTCTATACTGTCGTATGCCGCCTTGAAATCAACGAACAGATGGTGCGTTGGGACCTGGTATTCACGGCATTTTTGAAGGATTTGCCGTACAGTAAAGATCTGGTCCGTTGTCGAGCGGCCGCCAACGAAGCCGGCTTGATAACTTCCCACGAACTCGTTCACTAATGGTGACAGACGACGGAAGATGATCTGGGATATCACTTTGTAGGCGGCATTAAGGATGGTGATCGCTCGAAACTTCTCACACTTCAGTTTGTCGCCTTTCTTGTAGATGGGGCATATAACCCCTTCCTTCCACTCCTCCGGTAGCTGTTCGGTTTCCCAGATTCTGACTATCAGTTTGTGCAGGCAAGTGGCCAGCTTTTCCGGGGCCATCTTGATGAGCTCAGCTCCGATATCATCCTTACCAGCTGCTTTATTGGTCTTTAGCTGTTGGGTGGCATCCATAACTTCCCTCAAGGTGGGGGCTGGTTGGCTTCCATCGTCCGCTGAACTGACGTAGTCATCTCCTCCGCTGCCTTGACTTTCACTGCCTGTACTCTCAGCGCCATCCAGATGTTCCTCGTAGTGCTGCTTCCACCTTTCGATCACTACACGTTCGTCCGTCAAGATGCTCCCATCCTTATCCCGGCACATTTCGGCTCGCGGCACGCGGTTTTCAATATCTACGATACTCCAAACCATCCTTGAATTCAGATCTTAATATTCGAATCGATCAACAAGAAGATCTACGATGTCTCAACTTTTTTTATGAGTTAGAATAGCTCCACGGGACTTCATTACACCATTACAGACAAACTACAGAGTTCGTTTGACATCTACGACACTCCAAACTGTCCTTGAGTACAGATCTTAATATTCAAATCGATCAACATGAAGATCTTCGATGTCCTCACGAGTTTTATGAGTTGGAATAGCTCCAAGGTACCTCGTACCACCATTACAGACACACCACAGAATTCGATCAATATCTACGACACTCCAAACTATCCTTGAGTACAAATCTTAATATTCAAATCGATCAACATGAAGATCTTTGATGTCCTTACTAGTTTTATGAGTTGGAATAGCTCCAAGGTACCTCGTAACACCATTACAGGCGCACCACAGAATTCGAGCAATATCTACGATACTCCAAACTATCGTTGAGTACAGATCATAATATTCAAATCGATCAACATGAAGATCTTCGATTTACGACACTCCAAACTGTTTTGAGCACAGATCTTAAAATTCAAAACGATCAATACGAAGATGTTCGATGTCTCAATTATTTTCATGAGTTTAAATAGCTTCAAGGTATCTCGTAACACTATTTTAGACACATTACAGAATTCGTTGAATTCGAATCTAGAATTCGTTCTACGATACTCCAAACTGTCTTTAAGCTCAGATCCTAATATTCAAATGGATTGACAAGAAGATCTTGGATGTCCCCACTATTTTATGAGTTAGAATAGCTCCACGGTACCTCATAACATCAATACAGATACACTACATACTTCGTTCGACATCTACGACTCTCCAAACTATCCTGGAGTACAGATCATAATATTCAAATCGATCAACATGAAGATCCTCGATGTCCCTACTAGTTTTATGTATTGAAATAGCTCCACAGGACTTCAAAACACCATTACAGACACACTACAGAATTCGTTCAATATCTACGAAACTCCAAACTGTCCTTGAGTACACATCCTAATATTCAAAAATATCAACATGAAAATCTTTGATGTCTCAACTATTTTTTTGAGTTGGAATAGCTGACCAACTAACATACAAGCTCGGAAACCTATGAATCACTCTGTTGGTGTTGTAGACCTCCAACTCCAACTCAAGAATGATTTGGAGTACCACAGGAATTCTGAGATTGTTGTGATTTGTGTATACTGGTTTAATGATGTCCCGTGGGGCTTCACCAAGTAACACACAAGCTCGGAAACCTATGAATCACTCTGTCGGTGTAGAAGATCTCCAATATCTGAACTCAATAATGGTTTGGAGTACCGTAGCTATTCTGGGAATGTTTAGTTTCTTATATACTGCTGTAATGATGTCCCTAACACTCAAACTCGGGAACCTATTAATCACTCTGTTGGTCTTGTAGACCTCCAATATCTAAACTCAAGAATGACTTGGAGTACTGCAGGAACTCTGAGAATGTTGTGATTTGTGTATACTGGTGCAATGATGTCCCGTGGGGTTGCTCCAACTATCACACAAGATCAGGACCCTATGAATCACTCTGGTGGTGTTGTAGACCTTCGATATCTGAACTCAAGAATGGTTTGGTGTACCGTAGCTATTCCGGGAATGTTGAATTTCTTATATACTGATGTATTGATGTTCCGTGAGGCTTCTCCAACTAACACACAAGCTCGGGAACCTTTTGAATTACTCTGTTGATGTTGTACACCTCTAAGATCTGAACTCAAGAATGGTTTGGAGTACCGTAGCTATTCTGGGAATGTTGATTTTTTTTAAATACTGATGTAATGATGTCCCATGGGGTTTCTACAACTAACACACAAGCTCAGGAACCTATCAATCACTCGGTTGGTCTTGAAGACCTCCAAGATCTGAACTCAAGAATAGTTTGGAGTACCGTTGATGTTCTGGTAACACTGCGATTTGATAAAAATAGTTTAATTATGTCTCAAGTACCATTTCCAACTTCATATTAGGATTGAGACCCCGAAAAACGCTTTGTTGTTTATGTAGATCATCAAGTTCTGTACTCAAGAAAGGTTTGGAAGCCCTAAAAGATCTAAAAAAAAATATTTTTCCCCATATTTCTACTTTTTTATGGTTTGCATCCGTTTTCGAAGCACTATGTCCAAAATTTATGTTGAAATAGGGGGAATGACGGCTTTGGCAGGTTTTGTTCTATTATTGGCAGGGGGGTTTTATGACTGACTAGGCTCAAATTTGGCCTAAACATTCTTTGCATATCAAAGAATATTGTGGCCAAATTTCATAAAATTTGGTCGACAAAAACCCCCCTGCCAATAATAGAACAAAACCTGCCAAAGCCGTCTTTCCCCCTACGACGAAAAAAAAATCGTGTTGAATCGGCTTACATATTCTTAATAAAAAAAATACTACCTGACAGACATAAACTCTTCGTTTTATCACAGACAAGCAGACCGGAGCTGAACAAAATAATAGGGCGTTCAAAATTTGATTGACCATTGCTCTGTGAAATATCAACCGATGTGGAATAGTTTGGCAGAAAATGTATCTAGTTTTGAAAAACTGGTTGAAAATCATGTTTTAACCGCAGGAGAAATTCCAGATTATTTGAGAGCATGTCATATATGGTAGTTTTTACGCGCCTACATTATTTACATGGGAGAAATATTGGCCCTTGTTATATTTTAATACATAAACTAGAGCTTTCACTGAGTTGATTGATATAATGATATCAAAGATCGAATGGCAAACATTTAAGATATGGCCGTTTTCGTGAACGTGGCGTATAGAAATATTCGCTCAGAAATGTAGAAATTGTACGGCAATGAGCAGATCCCCCGTCAGGACAAATGGAGGACCAAATCTTCGCGCAGTATCAATTGTATTTTATAGCTGAAGTGTGGGCAGGCGTGACAGGCATGACAGGCCCAATGACAAATATTTCGAGGGCCAACTGTTTTGTATGCTCTAATCTATGCTTACGCCGAAATTACAGGAATTCAAATATATGCCTTATGTCTGACAATCAACATTGAATGCTTTGAAATCAGCAACTTGCATAATGCACATCTAAACTCGTTTTGGAATGTGTTCAGTCACTCTAACCCTTGAGTAGTCGTAACAAAGTAAACCTGTATTGGATTCCTGCTCATTGTGGCATTATAAACAATGTGCATGCTGATATGCTGGCAAGACTTGGTTCATCTCGACAATTTATAGGTCCCAAACCATTTTCTAAAATAGAGGATACCTGGAAAAACACTTTGATTGCGAGGTAGTCTAAACGTTTCATCACACTTGTTTATCACTCGCAAAATTTTAAATCTTTCAAAAAAGATCTTAACACATATACAGTTCTTATAACTTGCCTTTACCCGAGCTAGTATCACTTGAAGCTGTTATGAACACTTTAAGATGATGTAATTCGTTTCTGCGGCATACATGTAGAGGACGCAAAACATCTGTTATGCCATTGTCCGGCAATTTTTAGAAAGAGATTACAGTTCTTCAACAGGGGGCTGATATAACCCTCTGAAGTTTGGAGATCTTTTTTTGTCTTTATTTGACAGCTCAGCCCTTAGCTGACTAACCTCTTAAAGAACAAGTCCCAATACGGTAGTACGATTCATCAGAACCATTATGTTTTGTATTGGGTAGATGCTGGTAGTCATGGTTATGCAATGCAATTACTATACATAGTAATGATGCATCAACTTGACTTAGCTACATCAAATGGAGCATATATTACAATGTATCAATGCACTATGGGGCGGCTCCATACAAGTAGGTGGCCGAAAATATTTTCATTTCATTTCTGCAATATATCACACTTATATCGTAGATTATTGTCTAAAAGATGTGAAATACTTGTTTTGCAGGTCGTTATTACTTCTAAGGTCTCCAAACTCCCTGGAATACAGACCTTTGATCTCTATGGAATATATCCCTTTTATCTACGAATGTCTCATGTACACAGCAGTCTATAGATGTGTATTTTATTGCAGCGCAGACCTGTAGAGTTCAAACTAGAAAATTGTATACTGTTTTTATGTGAATTGAGTTGTACAGATGTTCTAAGTTGCACAAGGACTCCGTCAAATACAGGCCATTGCATCTACATACGTAACAGGTTGTCTTTGTAGGATTTTTCAGATTGGTTCAGGCTCTTAACCCGTAAAACAAGTAAAGGGAATACAATATAAAGCTCTATTAAAGCTAAACGAACTCCATGCAATAAAAGCTTCAAGATATATAAGTATACTGCAACAACATTTATTTATTCATTATGTACATGAACATCCTCAACAAAATCATCATTTATTTCTTCAAGATCGATTAAAATATCAGCTATGGTATATTTTTCTGTACTCGAATCTGTTGTATTGCAAGAAGTTTCAGTCACTAAAAAACATTCTGGAAGCGTGATCTCGGTTTTTTTTTAAATATGGCCTATCACTTTCACCATACTCGTATCACTTCTGTTGTAGGCAGTTCTTCTTGCTCCCAGTAGCGCTTTTTCTATGACATCCTCTCTTGGATCCATTAGCTCGTCATTAATTCTTCTGCGCTTCGTACGCTCACTTAAATCCTCAAATTTGTTTGATGGCCTTCCACGAGATGTTGAAGCCACTGGCTCTGGCTCAGCATGATAAAATTCTTCTAATTCAAATTCTGTGTCAAGCCATTCCTCATTATATGAGTCAAAGTAAGTTTTGGACCGGGATGCGGCCTGCCATTTTTTTCAAATTTCAAATGCAGATTTATTAATTTTGTATGGAGTTGACTCTTTTTTTGTTTATCCACAGCGAAGCTTTGGCAGATATATTCCAAAGCTTTTTCAACGCGATCTACCTGACGTCCCTCGTGAGCTCTAAATACTTCAATGAGTTGCCTATAATTCATGATTCACCAAATAATAAGTACAAACACTTCACACGATTTACCTTCGCAATCACAGCTCACTATGCACTCAGACAGACATTCATGAATGTTCTGTTTATTTATTTCACCTAGGTACATACCAATAATTATCGAAAGATGTCCTTAGGTACAGACATTTTTGCTTCTTGTATTCACATATTGGATTTTAATTAATATCAAAATTTTACTTTTTATGAAATAACTAGCGAAAGAAACCCAACTTTGCCCGGGTGTTGCAAATGTCATAATGATCTATTTGCAACACCGCACTCTAGATCAATTTCCGTGCATTTATTTTGTTTTCCTCAACAACTGGCCAAAAATTATTTATTTATAATTAATAATTATTAATAATTTTTCTTTTATATTTCCCCCTTAAATTCAGCAACTTTTTGTATATACAAACCTTGTGGATCACAAATCGAATCGATTGGGGGGAAAATCTTGCAAATCGGTCAACCCGTTCGCGAGTTAAATCGTCAGGAAGGAAATCTCAACTCATTTTTATTATATAGATTTCAAATGAAGCCTAGAGTATTTTCGTAACCCTCAAGAGTATATTGTTTTTTTTTTTTCATATTTATTTGCTTGATACTTGATAGATAATGAGTTGCCTCCTCTTGGTGAGCCTACGCCAAATGGAGTATCATATAGCTGCATAAGCTATCGTGTACACGGCCTACCACGAAGCCTACGACACTTTTCGTGTTATCTACTATCTCTATTTTAACTGTTCTTGATGCTCTTTTGTCATACGCATGGGATTTGTATCCAGCCCACCACAGTCTGCCGTGTATTATGAGAATAATTACATTTAATGTTTCAAAATTAATGACTTTTTTTCGAAAAAGTGATCGGAATCGCAGATTTGCAGCCATAAGCAGCTGGAATTTGTTTTAATGCCTTCTGGGAGGTCCAAAGAAAGTCGTAGTGGTAGTCGCTAAGCGAAACTTTGAGAAACTTGTTTTGTATGGAACTTTTCGTATGATAAAAAAAAATTTTTCTTCGGGTCATTTTCGGATGTTTCACTACCTATTTTCCCATAACTAACCCGTTCTTCGCAAGTCCATGAAACAAGCTTTCAGAAACTTTTTAAAGAGTTGGAAAAGAGCTACTGTAGCCGAAGATATTGACAGTTGAATAATGCATTGATTTTTCAAGAACTAAAAAGTGTCTGGCTCTAATGCCTATATCTTGATAACCATATGGCTTAGAGTGCTGATATGCTGGGGTTTAATGCTCCAAAGCTTTAGCATTTAGTAGGTCAACTTGAATTACGAATCAGAGAAAGTCGATTTTTTTATTTTCGGCCACCTGATTCCCCATAGTGCAATGGTCGCAGTGATTAAAATACCCAACAAGGCGGACAAGTGCACAAAAATGCAGACATCGACAGACTGATGAAATACGGCATATTACAGTGGGTTGGACATGTAGTGCGTATGTCGCAAGAGGGACCAGCTTAAGTTATGTTTAGCAGAGAACCTGAATGACGACGTCAGTTTCGGGGTAGACCTCGCACTCGCTGGCTGTGTGCAATCTAGGAAGATATGCGTACGGACGGTGTGCATGAAGACTGGCGATTGATTGGCGGCCCAAGAACGAGCGACCTGAAATATAAGTTTACATTCGGTTTTGCTCCGGACAACAAGAAGTGTACGACCATCATAGGTATAGGTAGATGCGACTGTTCCGGATCTTCCAGAGCACCTCCCATGGTCACTCTGGTTCGTCAAAATAAGTCACCACAATCTCAGAGTTTGATGATAAGAAGTTTTGAAAAAAAACCGCGATATGATGAGTTTCATGAATTGGCCACTTTCATGGATGTTCCGGAGGATCTCTCGAAGCCAATCGGGCCCATCAAAATGAGTCATCACAACCATTTGTTACTCAGATTTCGATTGAGATTCGAAAAACCGCACCCTGCCTGCTATGATGAGTTCCATGAGTTGACCACCTTCACGAATCTTCAAGGTTTTCAGGAAAACTCCTGGGGCCCTCCTTAGCCGTGCGGTAAGACGCGCGGCTACAAAGCAAGACCATGCTGAGGGTGGCTGGGTTCGATTCCCGGTGCCGGTCTAGACAATTTTCGGATTGTAAATTGTCTCGACTTCCCTGGGCATAAAAGTATAATCGTGTTATAGCCTCATGATATACGAATGCAAAAATGGTAACTTGGCTTAGAAACCTCGCAGTTAATAACTGTGGAAGTGCTTAATGAACACTAAGCTGTGAGGCGGCTCTGTCCCAGTGTGGGGATGTAATGCCAATAAGAAGAAGAAGAAGAAGGAAAACCTCCGGTGGCCACTCAGGTCCATCAAAATTAGTCAACAAAATCATTTGTTCCTGTACCTTCAATTTGGTTTCAAAAATGCACTTTTGAAAATTTGAAGTTGGGGTCATTTTTGACCGACTAATGTGTCCCTTTTTTGTTGTAACATTCCTGGAGGTCGCCGAAAGCTGTTAATCCTCGAAAACTTTTGTTTTCAAAAGCTAGCAACAGCCAGAAAATTTCATACCTCTAGGTATCTCATTTCGTTAAAAAAAACTATAACGTTTTTAATCCATCCCAGGGCCAAAACAGACCCCAATGCACTAGGAAGGTTAACGATGCGTTATAAATACCACGAAATAAGTAAACAATATATTTAAATACGCAGAGAACTTTAAAACTCCGAATAATCAATTACTTTGAATCGTAGAGGTTAACTTAGGAGTCGTTCACTAATTACGTAAGCATTTTTCCTCCTTCTATATGTGCTTACGTAATTATTGAACGACCCCTTAGACGTTCATCGCGATCTTTGTCCGTTCGCTAAATTAGCTGTCTAATGTTAACACCAACGAAATTCGTTCACTACCATCAAGGTTTTGCATTGATTCTTTGATCATTACAATAATAGCAACCAAGGTTTTAAATTTTACCACACTATTTTCAACATTTAAATCCAAAACTGGGAATTGAACTATGATCACGATGCACAGCCTTGCCGTAAGTGCTCTATTCCCATCCCAGGTGTTGAAATTGTGCATCATATTGTTAACACAGCCATAGCGATGACAGCCCTTTAATTAACAGAGAAATATATAGAAGGAAAATTTGGCATGACATTGAAAAAAAGTGTGCGATTTGAGTAGACTATATGTAAGAGACAAAATAAATATGTTCACAAATTTATTTAAAAGAGTCAAAATTATTATATTCACATGTTTATCAAATATTACTCACTTGTACGAAAATTTCCGTTTTTTCCTTTCAGCTGCCCCATTCCCAACAACGCCGCCATCGTCGTGATGATGGCCACCGTGGTCAACTCCCATATGTAAGGTCCCAGCACCGCCCGACGGTAGACTCTGCTGATGGCTGTTGAGATTCGACACGGCGGCCATGCTCGCATGCATAGAGTCCAACAGCGCTGCGTTGGGAACGGCGACCGTCGACACGGTAGTTGCCGTCAAATGATCATTTCCGGCGTTGTTTGCACTGTTTGGAAAAAGCGAAACACCAAAAGGGAAGGTGAGGTCAAATAATAAGTGAGTTGAATAGTTTACAAGAATAGTACTGAGGCAGATACTGTATAGGCAAACCATAATTGAATGAAGCAAATATTAAATTTATGATTCCTAGCAATGATAGCATCTTTGTATGCCTGATATGATAATGAATCGATTGTTACGTGAACTAAAGATAATTTGTAGAGTTTTTGGAATCCGCACGACAACAGCGCGTCTTCCAAGCCCTCCACTCCACAGTTTTCTACGATACATCCACCGAACAAGTCATGATTATTACTTTGTGGGCGATCGTGATGCACCGATATTATAGAACACGTTATGGTGGTGGTAATTTTGAAGCAACCCGCCGGTACTGATGACGGGATTGGTGATCTCACCGCTAACCACCGGAACTAGTGACTGCTGCTGAACCGGCGACGACGATACGGACACCCCGAGTTCGGTCAACTGATACGGCTTCAGCTCGTCCAACGTAAGGAATTCACGCTCTTCTTCCGGCACTTGCAACAGATGGTTGTACGGCAGATCTTGCAGGGGGAAGTTTCTTGCCACCATGCTTTCATCGACGCACTACTGTTTGTTCTTATATTCTACTAACATAGAATAAAATAGCACCAAAACACTTGAAACATTTTATCTATTCCAGCAAAAGTGGCGTTGATGTTTTTTTTTATTTGCACGGTTCACTAAGGGCGAGAATTATTGGTAGCAGACGGAGATCTGTAATTAGCTGCACAACAACCGCTTGACGACGCATAAATAGTTTACAGCTAAGTATCATTGGATGAATGACAGCCGGTTGGCGGTCGTGTGTTCCCCGTCAATAAATCGTTGAGATGAAACTAATCTCGTTCCCTTCCTTCACTGGTTAGATAATCAACGTTAATGTTTTTAGAGTGATCTATTGTAATGCAATGTTCGTATGCTTTAGGGTTAACAAAGGTCTACAATTACACAACTGAGTAAGACATCACAATTGTGGTTTCTCATTGGCGAAAGTATCATTTTACACACGCTGCACCTTAATCCGGAAGGATAAATATGATCAATCTGCTTACAAGATATTCGCAGATGTGATGCTTTAATTCTATAGATCATATATTACAATTGTTTTTGAAACATACTGTATAAACAAGTGATTGGGCTGATTTTTTTTTAATTTTTATTTATTAACTTCTAACAGGCAACAATATTATTTATTTATGCTTAATTTAAGTGATTTTATTGCAGAAACTAATTTGACAAAAAAAAGGTAAAGCAGAAAAGTGCAAACTTGTAATTGTAGTGCAATTTGTACTTAATTTGACCTGTTTTTAATCTATTTGGCCTGAACACAATAATTCAGACAAATAGTTTGAAAAACATGCTTGTGGCGGCGTAATTAATTAGAAATTATAGCCTGAGCCACATATGATGAAGAGGACCATTCGCTTAAAGGATTATGTCGTTTGATTTGGATTTTCTACAAGACTATCCAAATTTAAACCTAGCCGGTCACAAACAGCACAATGATAAACGAAGATACTTTTAAACTATTTATTAATCAACAAAATTATCCGTCAGCTTTTTAATTGGCACGTGAAAGACATGATATTGTGGTAAAAGGTGATAGACTGTGACGAAATGACACAATTTGCCTTCGACACAATGGTTTCTATTTTCAAACATGTTTGTTTTTGGAAAACATTATTATATTCTGCCGTTTGCTACGTGGTATCCTAATTAGATTACGAAGTTCCATACAGTACTACTGAACTGTAACTGGATCAAATTACATGTCCGTCGCAACTCGTCTTACTTGAAGATAGCCTATTTTCCTTCTTTTGACATTCGCATTCACACAATAAATGCCAGCAGCCACGACAACACTTTTCTTCATTGACCTTAGCCTTTGGGCGCCCAGATGATGCTCCACACTGTAATCCGAACTTAATCCACAACCGGTCAACCCTATATCTGGCACATCAAACAGCCCAGTTTAATCCTTTTGAAGTTTCCACCACCGACGATGGACAAACGTTCCTGTCCTTAGCGCTCGCTCACATCCTTTCGCGGTGGATTCTCGCGACAGACTGTGCCGTTTGGGACCGGTGTGCTCAGTAAATATTCCTTTCGTTCACCTGGCCACCTGGGGGGAAAATGCAACCCGAGTTGTGGAGGGTGCGCTTGGGAAATGTAGATGAGGATATTCAAATAAATCGGCCGACCATCGACCGAATGAACCGAGTGAACAAGGATGAACGAACGTGTGCTGTTGCGGGTGCAGTCGAACGCAAGGAAGATGTGGAATGGCACTTCACGTCATCGATAAGAAGAAAATCCTGTTATGGCATTTTGCCACCCTTGGGAAGTCAGGTGCGAATCATTTTATGTTGCTCGTGGTTACACAGGATGATTGTGTATGAGGGTAAGAACATATATTGGGTAATCGAAATTAGCTGGAAACAATGACCTCCAGAGATTCTAACATTGCCCGTGATGGAAATCTAGGGACGAAGGATTTTTTGGTTATGCAGAATAATTCAAAAAGCTAAGGATAAATCTCACGTTTGCTAAAAAACTGAGTTTTGCAACGAGAAAAAGGGGTTTTAATATGATATCCAAACCATTAAGGCCCAGTTTGATCTAATTTGAAACAAAAACATTTAAGTAGAGCAAAAAACAATCAGATTTTATATTTGTATAACTCGACAATTCTTGAAGCAATGGATAAACTGCCTATTAAAATGTTTGAAGACATTTGCATCAAATTGTTATTTGCACTTATTACGCGATGCAGAGAATACGCTATTTGAACATTTACCCCTTTTATTAAGCTAAATATGCTAATGTAACTGCTGCTTCATTGTTGGTTTTCTATTAGGCCGATACAAATATTTAAAACATTTATATCTCCTCCGCTTCGGATTTTTTTTTCCAAAAATAATATTTTAAGGCGGCAATTGCTCTCTGTGAAGGGTCTGAGAAAACAAAACAAGAACTGTATCAAAATATATACAGCATTCCCAAGCAACACCATTTGAACCGTTTGTTTAAGGAACTGCATATGTAACATTTTTGGCCAAAATGAGATTTTTATATATTCTGAATCCTCGTCCAAAAATACGTATTCTGGCAAAAAAAACGAAAAAAGCTACATATGTGCACGCACTTTGGAAAACAATTATGAATTACTGCCAGGGCCGGATGTAGGGGAGGTGGGGTCGTGGCGCCGGGCCAACACAGATCTTATGTATCAACACCAACAATTTTTGTACATTTTGGGGCCCCCACAAACTGTCGGCCCCGGGGCCCCCTTCGGGCTAATTCAGGCCCTGAGAACTGCTTGCAATTTTCGCAAAGGAAGTGCCCCAGGGTGTTGAGTTTTGCTAAAAACTATTGATCTGTATCGAAGAAATCAAAAGATTCGGCGGCAATTTGCTCAAAAACATGTTTATTATATGTATAAAATGGATATATGCAGTTTCTCAAACAAATGATTAATTCGTTTCTCAATGAGTAACAACAACTGTGGTGTAACTCACTAAATGTCTGAGTTATACACAACGCGTCGTATTTGGAACTCATTTGTGACACAAAAAGCATAAGAGGTGGACCCTATTTGCAACATTTTGCCTACAAGTGTACTACATAAACAACAAAATCAAGTATGACTTTCTTCTCCTTCTTCTTCTTCTTTTATCGCTCTTCATTCCAACAGGAACTTAGCCTACTTTTCAACTTCGTGTTCTATTAGCATTTCCACAGTTATACGTACCTAATACGGAACTGAGCTGAGCCTCAACATATCAGAAACATTGTTGAAGTCACTTGTCATAAGACGAGTTAATACAATCCCATTGAATTCCACCACTTAATTGTATCTTGACAGATACGTATTTCGACCTCAACAGTAAGGCCGTCTTCAGTGTCTCGTACTTGACTCGACTTACAAGTCGAGTGTTGTTTTCACTTTTCGAACAAAATTTGGAATTTTTTTAATGTTTTAGGGAAATATGCATGACAATAGACCACTTGCTCTGTGATAAAAACATGCCAGTTTAGCGGTGGATGAGCTTTTATTAAATTGGATGAAAAAGGCATATTAGAGACATCAAAATTATGTCAGACCAATTGGCCGAATCCCGTTTGAATGTCGTTAGACCGAACGGCCGTTCGGCCGAATAGTTAAAAAAAAATCCTCAGATTACGAGAAGCGGGGCCCTCCTTAGCCGTGCGGTAAGACGCGCGGCTACAAAGCAAGACCATGCTGAGGGTGGCTGGGTTCGATTCCCGGTGCCGGTCTAGGCATTTTTCGGATTGGAAACTGTCTCGACTTCCCTGGGCATAAAAGTATCATCGTGCTAGCCTCATGATATACGAATGCGAAAATGGTAACCTGGCTTAGAAACCTCGCAGTTAATAACTGTGGAAGTGCTTAATGAACACTAAGCTGCGAGGCGGCTCTGTCCCAGTGTGGGGACGCAATGCCAATAAGAAGAAGAAGAAACGAGAAGTGAAGAATAAGAAACGAAAAGTGAGTAACAATAACCGCGAGGTGAAATTAAGAAAATGTGGATTGTGGCTTCATATAAGAAATAAGAAATGAGAAGTGAGGAGTGAATAATGAAGAAAAAGAAGAAGTAAAAAAAATAATATGTGAGAATTGAAAAGTTAATTACGAGAAGTGCAGCCATGCCATACTAACATTTATATCGGATTTTTAGCACAACTCTGAAGAGAATAGCTTTGTATAGCGTGCAGAGGTTCAAATATTTGCAACAAATGCAAAACTAGCCTAGTTATTAGCAAAAGATAGCGTAATGAAAGAGGGTCTTTCATTTGCACATACGACGTTTTCAAAAATCATGATAGAACTGAAAAATGAGCACTGAGAACTGGAAACTGAGAACTTAGAACTTACAATTGATAACTGAGAACCGAGAATTAAGAACTGAGAACTAAGTACTGAGATCTGAGAATTGAGAACTGAGAAATAAGAAATAAGAAGTGAGAAGTGAGAAATGAGAGGTGAGAAGTGAGAAATGAGAACTGCTAAGTAAGAATTGAGAACCGAGAAGTGAGAAGTGCTATGTGAAATAAGATAAGCAAAAAAAAAAGAAATGAAAAATTGAAAAAAATCTGATTTTTTTTTTGATATTCAATATTTTTCATGTTGCATTTTCTTTATTTCTTCATTCCCGTTACTTCTTCCTTCTTCATTTGTCTTTCTTCCTTCTTCCTTATTCCTTCTTCCTTCTTCCCTCTTCCTTATACAGTGAACTCTCTCTAACTCGATGTTCTGTAAGTCGATGTTTTCTTTTACTCGATGAAATTCAAAGTCCCTTGAAATTTGCATACTGCGTTACCTCTGTAAGTCGATACCTCCCTTACTCGATATTCTCTAAGTCGAAGTAATTTCCCAAAGCATTTTCAACTCGATGTTGTCAGAATCAGTTCACATGCACAATGTATACGATGTCGGGTCATTTGGCCGAAAACCGTTTGGTCGAATGCTGTAACTGATATTGTGAGTTATGAGTACAGTAGCCGTTCGATAACTGCAAAATGTTTACTTTTCAGTTAACGAATGCCGTTCGATAACTGCAACGCATTCTAGACGTCAAACGGTTGTCAATCGACGTCAGATGCAATAAAAGTGCATCTAAATGTGCAGCGCAATGCAGTTGTCATTGAGTTTGACACCAGTTTGAAGTTTAGCGTCCCAATAACTGCAAAACTGTTGCAACTATCGAATTGCAGTTAAATGACTTGCAGTTATCGACCGTCTACTGTACTGCCGTAATCTGGAAAAGTGACGTTACAGTAATTTTACAACATGCATGTTTTCCATTTTTCTGTTAAAGAGCTCGATGAGTATTACTCGTTAACACCATTTTTGGAAAATGGCGTATACGTCACTTTTTCAGATAACGGCAGTGTAGTAGGAATTACATGAAATGTGCAGCGAGAAGTGAGGAATGAGGCATTTCGCACATCTCATAACAGGAAATAGGAAGTGAATAGTGAAGTGGTAAGAAAAAAAATTAGAAGTGAGAAGTAAGTATTGAGAAGTGAGAAATTAGAAGTGAGAAGTAAGAATTGAGAAGTGAAAAGTGAGAAATATGAGAAGTGAGAACTGTGAAGTGAATAGTGGAATTTGAGAAGTGAAAAGTGAAAAATGAGAAATGAAAAATAAGAAGTGAGTAGCGAGAAGTGACAAATTCGAAGTGAGAAGTGAGAAAAGAAAAGTAAAAAGGGAAAAGGTGAGAAGGGAAAAGTGAGAAGGGAAAAGTGAGAAGGGAGAAGTGAGGAGTGAGAAGTGAAAAGTGAGAAGTGAAAATTAAGAAGTCAGAAGTGAGAAGTAAGAAGTTGAAGATAAGTAGTGTGAGTGACAAATTCGATGTGAGAATCGTGAAGTTAGATTAAGAAAAGAAAAACAAAAAGTGAAAAGTAAATTGTGAAAAGTGTGAAGTGAGAAGTAAGAATTGAAAAGTGAAATGGTCAGAGGTCAGAAGTTAGAAGGGAAAACTTTGAGAAATGAGAAGTGAAAGGTGAAAATGAGAATAGAAAAGTGAGAAGTAAGAAGCGAGAAGTGAGAAATGCCAAGTGCGAGCGAAAAGTTAGAAATGCGAAGTGAATGGTGAAAATGAGAAGTACAAAGTGAGTAGTGAGAAGTGAAAAGTGGGAACTTAGAAGTAAGAGGATCAAGTAGTAAGAAGTGAAAAGTGTGGTGAAAATTGGATTTTTTTTAAATTAATCTTTATTCCACCGCATCATTCCAGAATGGACTGTGGAGTGAGAAGTAAGAAGTGAGAAGTTAAAAGTAAGAAGTCAGAAGTAAGAAGTAAGAAGTTAAAGATTATAAGTGAGAAGTGACAAATTCGAAGTGAGAATTGTGAAGTGAGATGCGAGAAACGAAAAGTGAGAAAGTGAAAAGTAAATTGTGAAAAGTGAGATGTGAGAATAAAGAAGTGTGAAGTGAGAAGTAAGAATTGCAAAGTGAAAAATAAGAGGTCAGAAGTTAGAAGTAAAAACTTTGAGAAGTGAGAGGTGAAAAGTGAGAATTGAATGGTGGAAAATGAGAATAGAAAAGTGGGAAGTAAGAAGCGAGAAGTGAGAAGTGAGAAATGCGAAGTAAGAAGTGAAAGTTGAGGAACGAGAAGTGCGAAGTGAATGGTGAGAAATGAGAAGTACAAAGTGAGTAGTGAGAAGTGAACTAAGAAGTAAGAGGATTAAGTAGTGAGAAGTGAAAAGTGAGGTGAAAATAGGAGTTTTTTCAACTTAATCTTTATTCCTCCTTATCATTCCTTCTCCTTCCTTCCTGCTGCGAAGTGAGAAGTAAAAGGTAAAAGGTGAGAAGTGAGAAGTGCTGATCCCGAACATTTCATTTCTCACTTCTCTATTCTCATTTTTCACTATTCATTTCGAACATCTCACTCCTTACTTCACTTAATAAGGAAATCAATTTTAACTTTTTGGTCAAACGGCATTCGGCCAAACACCATTCTGTCAAATGACCCTTAACCATAAGTACTGTTCAATCTATAAAGAGGACACTCAGTATTGTCGATGCTTTTAAACCATCAATCTTTTCCGAAATCTGTTTGCTTTTCGTTGAATATATTGTTTGGCCTTCTAGAAATGAAATCCAATTATCAACGAAACAATTCTAACTCAGAAATTTGGGATATTCATAACAAATTCTGTTGGGAAACTTATGTTTACGAGAAATTCGAGAACCTTTGACAATTGGCGCCATTTTGTTGGATTTAAACTGTTTTATCTCTTTTCAAAAAGTACTGTTGATTGACAGTGTATTATAATATACGATAAAGCAAACTCCATCGAAATTGACCAATCTATCTGCATAATATCGTTATGCAAAAGTGTCCTCTCAATAAACTGAACAGTCCTTATTTCTACATGTTGTGAAAAGTGTTTGATATTTTGGAAGAAAAATATAAATGTGTTCTCTATCTCGATACCTCCCTAACTCGATGGTCCCTTCAATATCGAGTATTATTTCCTTATTTTTAATTCCTTATTCCGTATTCCTTATTCCGTATTCCTTATTCCTTATTCCTTATTCCTTATTCCTTATTCCTTATTCCTTATTCCTTATTCCTTATTCCTTATTCCTTATTCCTTATTCCTTATTCCTTATTCCTTATTCCTTATTCCTTATTCCTTATTCCTTATTCCTTATTCCTTATTCCTTATTCCTTACTCCTTATTCCTTATTCCTTATTCCTTATTCCTTATTCCTTATTCCTTATTCCTTACTCCTTATTCCTTATTCCTTACTCCTTATTCCTTATTCCTTATTCCTTATTCCTTATTCCTTATTCTTTATTCCTTATTCCTTATTCCTTATTCCTTATTCCTTATTCCTTATTCTTTATTCCTTATTCCTTATTCCTTATTCCTTATTCCTTATTCCTTATTCCTTATTCCTTATTCCTTATTCCTTATTCCTTATTCCTTATTCCTTATTCCTTATTCCTTATTCCTTATTCCTTAAGGGGCATCCACAAAGTACGCCACGCTCATAGGGGGAGGGGGTGGTCCGAGAAGCGTGACGACTTTTAACAAAATTTTAGAGGTTTAATACAAAAAGTGCGACAAAGGGGGGGGGGGTTGAAAATTGACGATTTTTGCGTGACGTACTTTATGGATTTTCCCTTATTCCTTATTCCCACTTCCTTCCTTCTCTTCTTTCTTCTTTCCTCCTCCACTACACTACATACTTCCTACTTCTCACTACTCATTACTTACTTCGAGCATCTCATTTCGAGAAAAGTCAAAATGTGGCTTTAATCGTGTAATTTCTCCATAGGATCTTGAATACTTGATCCTCACTATGGAAAACCGATTGAAAGTGTTAGTGTTAGGGCGTTAAAACATCATCCAGTATACAGAATATGAGTCATTGGAGTCAAAACGGTACCTTATTCATATTAATGGGGCTCAATTTTCAATTTGACCTTCTGGTTACTCTATGAGCATCAAATCCAAAGGAGAATGAGAAAATCTCTCACTTATCATGTCTGTATACAATACACTCTCGATAGGTAGCATACCGTGAGAGACGTTTTTGGGTAGCTGTTACGTTAATGAACTGATCTTTTAATAAGCCCCGATTGCAAAGGCACCGGGGCTGATAATGCATTTCAACTTGTTTGACACAGCTATGCGAAAAAAATATGGTCCCCAACATAAAATCGGTGAGGCCGCTTATCCAAATCAGTTTTTTTCCAACTTGTATACAAGTACGATAGTCTTGTTTTCATGGCTTGTTATGAATCGAAGAGGTTTTTGACTCTCTTTTATCGTTGTTCGTTATTTATTTAGAGCGATTTCTGCAAACCCTGCCCCCCAATGAGCCCCCCTTGAATGGCGGCTTGTAGCCAGGAGGCTTATGAGTATCTTAAGTGAATGCTTACAAGCCTTTTGAAAAAAGAATTTAGAGCCTCTTGAAGGGAGCCTTGGATCCTTTTTAAAAGAGTCTTCCTAGCCTAGGGATGCTCGAGTTTTTCGAGCCACTTGAAAAGAGGCTTCTGAGTAAAAAAAAACGAAATTTATGAACAGAGCATCTCGTAGCGATTCTGTGATTGTTATGGGCGACTATAATCTACCTCGCTTAATTTGGTCTTATGACGAGGGTTTGGATTTTTTCACCCCAATGAACGCATCGACAGAACAAGAGCTTGCGTTTACCGAGAATATGATTTCTAGTGGCTCAAAGCAGATTTGTAATGTGCGTAATACTAATGAACGAATTCTTGACTTGGCCATCGTTAGCAATAGCAGTGAAACTGAATTGTTTGAAGCGCCATCATCAATTTTACCCACTTACAACATACATGTTTTCCATTTTTCTTTTAAAGAGTACGATGAATAACACTCGTTAACACCATTTTTGGAAAATAGCGTATACGTCACTTTGCCAGTTTACGGCAGCACTGACCGTCACCATAAGCCAACTTTCGATGATACAAAAAACATTTTTCACCCCTGTTACAATCATAAATGAAAATGACTACGATTTCAACCAATGTGATTACGATGCTGTCCTCCAGGAGCTACACCCAACTGGCGTTTGTTAGATTTTCTAACAATTCTGTAGGTATAAAAATCTACCAAAACCTGAATACTGAACTGCGACACAAACGTAATGTCCTTCGTAAGGCGCGCCGCCGTTTTTTGCGTCATCGTTCCGAAGGTAACAGGGTGTCTTAGCGAACCCTAAGCGGAACATAACAGATGCGTCTCTGTTTCCTTCCATGAGTATATTGCCCGAATCCAAGAGGAAGTGACAGCGAATCCGTCATCTTTTTGGCGGATTTTTAAAGATGGCAAAGGAGCTGATTCGATACAGTTGGAAATGAGCTTCGGCTACAAAGCGAGTCATGACTAGGATACAGGATACATCAACGTTGGCGAGCCTTGACCTACGCCAACGTTGATGTATCCTTCAAAGGATATTCGCTTGCGATAATTGACATCCGGATAGACTGCCCAGATTTTTAACGTCAGGCAATCTTCTATGTTCCAGCACGTCGTTCCCGCCAACGTCCTCTATTTTATACAAATCGGCATCGCACTGTGTTTGGACAAAATCACCCGTTGGAAAAATGTTTTATTATGCTCAACGATGTACCCACGTTTGATTTCAATATCAGTAGAGACCGTTTTAAAAATAGCATAAGGCAATTACAATAGTTATAAGAATATCAGTCTGTGCAGCTTAAGCTGAAGACGGTGAAAATAAAATAATTAAATAAAATAGCCTGTGTTCAGCTTAAAAAATTTGCTGCTGCGCGTGTTTTGATTCCGTGTGTGCATTTGGACGGGGAGAATTTTTTTTTTTGGCTTTTTGGAAACTCCATATATCGACAGAAGAAGATGTGTTTAAGAGTAAATTATATGCTAAAGCTTGATCTATGTCAGTGCAGTTGACGAATTCCAATTACATGAAACTGTTCGATCAAAATAGTGTGATAAAAGTATTAGAAAAGCTTTCGAGCAATGCATGGTGTTTCAATAAATATTTTGATCTGCTTTCTGGATTTAAGCAGAGACATCTGCTACAGTGTATGGTGAGATTATTTAATATCAAAATTTGGAACCGTTGAAGAAGCAGGAATAGTTTAGTGAATGTGCTGTAGTCTGGATCTTTATTTAACTGCTAACATACGGTGTACCGTTTTTATTATTACGCGAAAAAATGCGTTACCTTATGTGGCCTTACGTATGACACACACATAAACCAAAGTCACTCCTCGAAAACCCGGTCCTGGCAAAGAACGGCGTTACATAATAATGGATTTATTTGGTGAAATTCTTCCAATATACTTTTATTTCCATTATAAAATAGTAGTTTGTGCAACTAGTTGCAAAAGGATAATTTTTTCAGCACGAGTTGTACGTTTATCCAACGAGGCTTGCCGAGTTGGATAAATACTACGAGTGCTGAAAAAATCGAGTTTTGCAACGAGTTGCACACGCTATTTTTTGCAATGACGAAAAATGAGCTTAAATATGATAAATCTGTACCACAATGGTACAATTTTATTTACTTAACATGACCAATCTTACCAAAAAATCATGTTGCTGCAGAAAACAAACAGATTCCATATTATCGTGCCCCATTGTGTGTTCGACAGACCATAAAGCGATAGATAAACCTGCCTTTGGAAAATTGGATGTCATGCCCATAAAATTATTTCATTTATTACGTGACACAAAGAATACACTATTTGAAAACTCACCCAAGCCAATTTAGCTGAATGTGGTCATGTAACTATTGTTTTAATGCTGGTTTTCCAATATAGCACCCAAATGAGTGCTATAATAGATTTTATGCAACCCATTTGAGTTGCATAATGTTCATTAAAGCACCCATGAAAAGTAGGCCGTTTTATCACTCAAACGCCAACTGTAAACCAGGTATTATGATCAGGAATTGCAAAAAATCTGTATACGCACTGGATTTCAAATCTGGAAGTTTTTGTATGGATCCATAATCCATTTGATAACTGTATCATAAACAGCCAGAACTTGTTGTAAGCAAAAGTGACCTCAGACTGGTCATGAAATATCAGGCAGTCTGAAAACGGTCACTCGGGCTACAGTAGAGCAAGCATCTTCTTACTCCGGGACTAAATCTGATTGTAAAACAGTCCACGGCGTGTTCAGTAGAACAATATTATCACAAAAAAATGAGCATGGCTAAAATTTCAACTACGTGAAAATATAGCTTCTTATCTTTCATTTCCTGGGTATTTTAAAAAAAATCTACCGGAGGGTCCCGAACAACTTTTTTTCCTTTCCAAATGGAACCTGCATTCTAATCTAATACCAGCTGCCAGTCACGAGTCCATCACGAGTTGACTCGTCATTTATTTTTTTAACTATTTTCATGAATTAAATGCAAGGAATGAATATTCTTCATGTTCTTTTATTTTGAACCTAATTTAAAAGGGTTAAAAAATGGAAAAGCATGACGAAGCCAAAATTATTAAGTTCAACATTTGGCTAGCAAACATACTGCTTCGCAAGGGTTGAACCCACTAATATTTTTAACAGTGTTTGTTTAGTTTCAATTTTATACTTTTTGGATTTAAATGAAAATTAGCTAAATTCGTAGAAATTATTCCAGATAATTGAGAAATTTCAAATTGATTATTTGAGCTCAAAAAAGACAGGATTCCGACATTCAAGACATAACGATTTCTGAAAACCTAATGATTTTTTATAACATTTCCAAGATAATATAAAACTATTTTAACCTACCGAGATAAGCATGCCAAGACCATGCTGCAGGTGGCTGAGTTGTATTCCCGGTTCGGTCTAGGAAATGTTTAGGTTGGACATTTCCTCGGCATTTCTATGTGGGATGGTTATATAAAGATATTTTTGGTTTTGAAAGTAAGGAATACATTTTGTTCTATGGAGTTTTTATAAATATTAACGGGGCCTAATAATTAGTAAAGCTTTTTTTTATTTACGCTTCTGATCATTGTTGTTCCACTAGATAGATGAATAAAAGTAAAGCTCATCGATTACTTCAAAGTCTGGTGGTTGTACCAAGAGTCATGAAAATAAGTGTCTTTTTAGAAGAAGATGCATTTGATGCATAGGGCAGGAGATTGATTTTCGTTTACTGGTTAACTTTTCTGAACTCTTAGGCAATTTAGATTTTATTAGAGTCATCCCTTCAGCACGATTTTTGTGTCTAAACATTCAAACTCTTCTCCAAAAACTTTTAAAACTACCCTGGTTCTGATCCTCCAAGTTTTGTGTTTGCGTTTTATGTTGGTGGTATTCGGCTTGACCAAATAATTGAACGTTATTGAAAGTGATTGCCAAAAGCAAAATAGCAATAATGCGACAACACAATGAAAAGTGGACTAATTTTTAAATTGGTAATGAATTTCGAGTGAAAATAATCGTTTCGAATGAGTATTTCTCCAAGCTCACGCAGTGCAATATCATAGAAAGTTGCATGTTTGCCACAACATTTGTAGTAAAATGAATTTGCTTGTCTGGATGAATCACTCGTTCTCAACAACTATGCATCGCAGCGATATGATCTCTAGGACAAAATACAGTACATATTTTTAAGTTTTTTTATACCCATGTCACCTTTTGTTGAAATCAGAAGAGATTTTATTTTAAACTAAAAGCTAGATATTTACTTCTATTTTTGCCTTTATTGTGCACTTAGCATGACTCATTTTTGCGCTCAGCTGTTTACCGTATATCAATTGAAATCTGATTTCTATTTGAATGAGGTATTTAGGATTTCTATGAGCATGTTGGATAGTTTTTAGTGATAAATTGATGTTACACAATCAAAAATACGACAGAAAAAAAAGTGTAAAAAATGAATTATGTGTATCTACATTACTCCTCCTTCTTCGTTATGGCATTACATTCCCCACTAAGACATTGCCGCCTCACAGTTGAGTGTTCAATCAGCACTTCCACAGTTATTAACTGCGAGGTTTCTAAGCCAAGTTACAATTTTTTTACCATCAAATTTACCACCAAAGTTTCAATTTTGGTATATATTTGGGAAAAAATTGGGTGTATATGTGCATAAGATTACGATGCAGAGCATAATCTCCATCCAAGCCTTTCTTAGCTGTTTGCAGGGGATAACATAAATATATCGAGTTCGGCTTCGTCATGCACTTTGACGCTTGAGCTCCAACAAACTATTAATTTAGACTATAACTTGGTAATTTCTGTACCCCTGAGTTTATATACGATTATTGGAATAAAAAAATCCAGGAATCTCATTTTAAATGGGACGCGATGAATAATAATCGTTGGTCTTCCAACTACAAAGATCCGTTTCAGGGAGAAAAAAAGTTGTTCGAGACCCCTCGGTAGATTTTTTTCAAATAGTCACGAAATGAAAGCTTAAGAGCTATATTTTCACGTAGTGAAAGTTTTGGCGATGCTCATTTTTTGTCATAAAGGTCCCCCATACACACGCCGTGAGTCAACTTTTTTTCCATAACATCACGGCCAGCCAGAGGGGGATATACTGGACGCACACACACACATACACTTGAAAGGACGTTTCTGAACCTTTTGAAAGAGTGATTCTGATCCTATTTAAGGGAGGACTTCCAAGTCTCTTGAAAAAAAGGCTCCCGAACCATTTGAAAGGAGGTTGCCGAGCTTTTTGAAATGAGGACTCTGAGCCTCTTGAAAGGTGGCTTCCAAGCCTTTTGAAAAAAGCTTTCCCAGCCTTTTAACAAAAGGTGAAATAAAAAAATAAGGAAGAAAGCTTAAGAGAAGGCTTCCAGGCCTCTTGAATTAAAGCTTTCGGGCCTGTTGAAAGAAAGCTTTCGAGCCTCTTGAAAGGAGACTTCCGAGCCTGTACAAATGAGGTTCCAAGCCTCTTGAAAGTAGGCTTCCGAGCCTGTTGAAAGTAGGTTTTCGAGCCTCTTAAAAGTAGACTTTCAAGCCTATTGAAAAAAGCCTCCCGAGCCACTTGAAAAGATCCTTCCGAGGCTTTTAAAATAATAATAAAAATAGAAAATAAAAAAGAAAGAAAGTTTATGGAAAAAAGCTTAAATTAACGGGTCCGTGACGTTAGGCATAAGTACGTTAGGCATAATTGACGCTAGGCATAACGGACGATAGGCACGTTTGGCATAATTCTGCCTTCTTTATGTCATAGGCTGTTCTTTGGGTCATTTTATGCTCAACGTCCATTATGCCTAACGTCTTTATGCCTAACGTGCTTATGCCTAACGGGGTATACCCTAAACGAACATCTTAAAATGAAGCTTAAGGGTTACTTGAAAGGAAACTTCCGGGCTAGGATAGGATGCGACAATTGAATTGCGACTGCCTTGTTGTTTCCTTAGTCGGTTGCTTCAACGAGGTGGTGACCAGTGCTTCCGAAAAAAATTTTGTGCAAAATCCGCCGAATAATATATGTAAAAAAATGTTTTCTCGTTCTTTTCTTCTATTATTTATAATAAAAGATGCTACGTACTATAGTAAAACAGTTTTTACATTGAGTTAGACGAGTTTTACAGTGGAATGAGTAAAAAGTTGGTTAATTATGCTTCAAATCGTGTATTTTAAATTAGCATTACCCTTGAGAATCATGCATACATCATTTGCAGTCTAACATAAATTCATTTTAC
This sequence comes from Armigeres subalbatus, assembly GCF_024139115.2. NCBI lineage: Eukaryota > Metazoa > Arthropoda > Insecta > Diptera > Culicidae > Armigeres > Armigeres subalbatus. The sequence continues at coordinate 116,494,176 of NC_085140.1, forward strand.
CCAAAAAATCTAAAAATAAACTTTTGAATTTTGTCATAAATTTCAATTTATTTACCCAGCAACACGGCCAAGGTAACAACAAGCTGCCCTTTTGAAAATGTGATTCCGCCGATCGAAGTAATCGATTGTCATTTTCACCCAATCAGCAACCGGTACGATTTTGACAGAAAATCGGTACGATTTTTAATGACTAATTGGCACATCCTATCCTAGCTTCCGGGGCTCTTGAAAGAAGGCGTCTGGGCATCTTGAAGGTAGGCTTCCAAGGCGCCTGAAAGAAAGTTTTCGAGCCTCTTTAAAGACGTTTGCTAGCCTCTTGAAAGAAGTCCTTCGATCTGTTTGGAAGAAGGCTCTCGAGAAGCGTAGATGGATGCTTCCAATTTTCTTGCAACGAAGCAACTTTTCGGGAAAAAGCCTATATGTCTCTCAAATTTGTAGTTCGAATTTGTAGTCTCTAGATTTTAATTAAGAAGCATAAACATATTATCCAACATTCTGTTTTTATCAGGTAGATTGCATGAAAGATTTTTAAAATTTGTTCATTCGAGGTTTTGTCTTTTGTCCCACAGCACTTCATCCACTGTGTAGAGGGCAGGATTCAATATACCGTGATTTACTGATCGCCATGGATATTATGTAGGGGGAATGACGGCTTTGGCAGGTTTTGTTCTATTATTGGCAGGGGTTTTTTTGAGTGACTGACTGACTAGGCTCAAATTTGGCCTAAACGTTCTTTGCATATCAAAGAATATTGCGGCCAAATTTCATAAAATTTGGTCGACAAAAACCCCCCTGCCAATAATAGAACAAAACCTGCCAAAGCCGTCTTTCCCCCTACAAGACAAAGTTTTGAAATAAAACAAAAATAAAACTTTATCAGTTATTTTTAATTAAAATTGTAAATCATCCGCCATTACGCATTTATGTCCGATGTAGCCTCTGGGCCTAACGAAGGTACCCCAGGGGTTGAGAGCCGCTGTTCTGCGTTTCTACCAGAACGTGGTCTGTTTTCAACTTTTTATTTTAAACTAGCGAAAGAAACCCAGCTTTGCCCGGGTGTTGCAAATGTCACAATGAACTAATTGCAGCACCGCACTCTAGATCAATTTCCGTGCGATTGTTTTGCTTCCTCAACCGCTGACCCAAAATTGTATTCTAATGATTTTTCACCTTTCCCCGTTTAATTCAGCCACTTTTTGTATATACAAACCTTGCGGATCCCAAAACGAATCGATTAGGGATAAAATCTTGCAAATCGGTCAACCCCTTCGCGAGTTAAATCGTCAGGAAGGAAATCTCAACTCATTTTTATTATATAGAAGAAGAAGAAGATTCAATACTATTTAAATAAACCTGGACGAGTGAATCATATCAATTGCTAACGGCTTATAAATCTTTGTTTTCAAAAACTAGCTAAAAAAATAGCAAGATAAATGTTCTTCGACAATCAACGCCCAAACTTCGCCGTTATGTGCAATCGCCACCCTAATGAATCCTTGTATCAGAAAACTTACCTCATCCGTATGCTATTATGAACGTATCATGAATGTGCTCATAAAATCGGCATGTTAGGAGTTCCATGTGGTTTTCTCTAATAAATGGGTCGACGCGCATGCACCGAGAAAACATTTTCCACTCTTGTTCTACTCCTATCAAAACCACCTTTTCGTTGCAACAGGTAGCTCTTTGATACCAAAACCAACAAAAGGGGTTGGACTTTAAATATCACCACAAGAGATAATTCACCCATCTGAAAAAGTTCATTCAGTTTCGAATCTGATTTGGAAATGTTAAAAGTTCATACATTTTCAATTTTTATTTAAAACGATTGTAGCATTTTGAAATCTAAACGGATTTTCGTGAATCTCGCGAACTCGCACCATTCATGTTCATATCCCCCTGCCCAGCTCGGCCGTAATTTAAACCATCGGAGTCCAATGGTCAACAGTCACTAGTCTGTAAATGCCCATCGATGCTAATCCGTTTGCCAGCCAATCTGGATCAAACGAACAAAGCTTGTTATTTTGGAATTAAAATTATTTCCAAAAACCATTGTCGATTCAAATTAATACGCGAGCTCAGCTGCCGTCTGATGTCTGTTGGCAGTAATATTCATGCAATCGAGTGAGGAAATCGTCCATCCGTGTGGTTTACGTATGAATCTGATTGACCGGGGCTAAGAGGATTGATCCCAGAGCGTCTACGAGCGATGCATTGCGTGGAGCCCGAACTCCAGTGCTCGGCAGATACTCTTCTTGGATGGACGTGAATGTCTAGACTCTACTCGGTTGAACGAGCGGTGCAGTATGCAAAGAATTAACATCCTTCATATTTGCCATGACCACAGATTAAAATGTATCGGATTTTGACAAACATGATATGAGAATAAGTAAAACCACATCAATCCGATAGCGATATTATGTTTTTATATAAAAGGAAAAGCAATGACAGGGATAATTATGAATTTCTCAAAAAACAATTCAAGGGTTGTGAGAAACCTTCTGTGACTACGGAACCCTAAACAAGAATCAGAAAGATCTTAGCGTTTTTGAAAGTCATTTCAAGACGGAAATCCAAAATAAATTATGTTTTTTTTTTGCATTAATTTCAACTGCACGATAAATTTTCTTGAAAATGGCATTACCCCAGTCCAATATTGTTTTACTGGCAATTCCCACCTTCAGACAGCCACAACCGGCAAGTCAATCGTAAGCCGAGATCTAATTGATTATTTTCTTTGTATTCCCCCCCTTTCGACAGTGCTTCAATCAGCGACGGTATAACATTACATCCTCCACGCTACTGCTTTTGTTCGTCATCGCCTCATCTCAATTGACACCATCCGGATTGATTGGTAGTTACAGTAATGATTACCCAAGAAAGCATCGTAATTGAGTGAAACCATTCCGTTCCGTCGCTCACCTTTTAGTATAGATCATCCTTCAGTCGTCCTGTCTGTGGCACCGGAAGACATTCCGTGAGCATCTGTGAAAGAATTGTGGAAAAAGGGAAAAAGCTTGAATTTCCATTCAGTATGCTATCACATTATGGATTGGGAAAAGTCTGTGCGAAAATTATTGTCAATGCCATAAGGTAGGATTGGAGATGTAGTCAGCAAGGAAAAATGCAAACACACCTGTTCAACTACAGCCAATTATTGTGCTACAAAATCAATTTCTCTATGTACATTCTTACCCACGCAAATAAATGAAACAAGTAAGTGGGCTCATTCAGTTATCTAGTTTCACAATGGATGCAGAGAAAAATCATCATAACTGTCAGTATCAGCTGCCCATTTTTGTGAACGAAAGACCGCTACCTCTGAATCGTCTAGTCCTTCGGTATCAATATTACGTCAATTGCTCATGGCCTCCCTCCGTGCCTTCGAAACACAAAGTCAAACAAAAAGAACAACCCAACGCACCCAATACCCTTACCGGCCCTGATCCCGTTCATTGAGGACTTCTCTCAATATGTCTCCCATCCAGTCGACCAAGCACCCTTCCAAAACAGTTACAGATTTCTTGTTGTGCCATTTGTGCTGTAGAATAGTCCTATTTTTCAACGGGCGAGGAAGGTGAGTGATAGCGATGTCTTTCGCCGTCATTACAATCAATTCAAGCTGTGGCGTTCTGTTTGCAATCCTATACGCTCGATTATCTAATATCCGAGCTGGTTTCCCGCCAGTCAGTTTCAGAGAAGTTTGAAAAAGACGGAACCGTGTAGTGAGATGGGTTGTTTCATAAGAAACGGAATAATACGTACAAGAATGATGGGAGGGAAGTTGAAGAGGTGTATGCTTGCTACTGATTATGGTGAGCTAATCGCATCATTATGGTTAATTTTCATGACTGAACAGGCGTGAGTAGTGTGTTTGACAGTTGTTTGATGAACCTCCGAGAAAAACATACGTACATACTTGATTTAATTAGGCGGATACAAATAATTGTTTTATTTTATGTCTAGCGCCTTCAATTTCCCGAAAATATTGAAGGGGCAAACAAGATTGCTTTTTAACGTTACTTATTTTTATCTGTTTTAAACATCATGAATCGCTTTGAAAACTTGTCCCGAAATATACTAGATATGGTAAGGGAGGTATTCTCGTCTAAGATCTAGTTCCCGCTATATAGGCTCGAAAACTAACAAAAGAAACACTTCTTTGTTATAACTCATCCATATCCAAACGAAGGCTGAGAAGGAACGTTCTGACTACGGCTGGAGTGGCCTATGCAGTGCATAAAAGTATTTTCCTTTCAGCTCGGTCCATGGCTGCATGATGCCAGCCACGCAGTCTGAGGATGGTCAGCAAATCGTCTTCCACCTTGCTCGCTGCGCACCTCGCCTTCTTGTTCCCGTCGAATCGTTGTCGACCACCATTTTCACCGGATTACAGTACGACAATCTGGTTACGTGCCTTGCCCACCGCAGTTGTCCGATTTTAGCGGCGTGAACGATGAATGCAACTCGTGGTTCATTCGCCTCCTCCATGTACCGTCCGCCTCGTGTCTGTAGAGAACTGTCCGTATTATAACAAGTTGCCCGATATATAAAGATATCATTGTTATTTTCAAATCTAATCAAGGCACACGGGGCAAGTTGTTATGCGAGGTAAATTAAAACGGAAATTGTAATTTAGATCGGAAATTACCGAATGCCCTGATTATTTTTTTTACAGTCTACTCCTCTAAACGCATCTTCTGACTGTTATTCCCGGAAGATTACAGCTACTAAAAGTAATTCATGTCATTGGTTGTTTTTCGCCCTTTGCAATATCCAAACCAAATTTTTGGCGTACCAATGAAACAGGTCTCAAAATGAGCCCATCCCGGGACATCCCGGGATGAAAAATCCCGGGAATTGCTTAATTTCGGGATTTCCCGAAAACCGGGAAATATTTTTTGAAATCTCAAAGATCCCAAAAAAAGTTAAATTACTTCAAAAAGCCAAATAATTTTTATTATTCAAGAAGTCTTGAAATTCTGCCAACTTAGCTACAAAACCTGAAAATATTGTATGTCGAATGGAACATTTTCAGAAGTATTAAATATGTAAATGTAAGATTTCTTGCCTTTTTAGTTTTTAAAAGAAATACATTTATGACAAGATGTTGTTAAGTTTAATCAATACTATCGTTACTATGATTGTTGAATTTAAGACATTGCCAGTAAAGTGTGCCTTTTACTTCTAAACAATGCTGGTATTTTTTTAAGATTCCGATATAATCAATGTAAAACCTTAAAAATTATAAGAGAGGAGCGTATTCCTTAGTCAAAAACTGTTGATAACAAATTTTATAGTTCGAGCCATCCGGATCGTCCATAATTCAGAAGAGGCGATTAATGTGAAAAGCAGTTCATATACAGAGGATAGACAAAAAGCTGGATAAAGGCAAAACTTTGTAGAAATTGTAGATGGGGCCTTGGGCACCGGATATGTTCCGGGTTTTCCGAGGCAATGTTCATAATGCATTTTTTTCTATTGATTGTCATTTTATGTGACGTTTACTTTCATAATATTTCATGATTTCTCCAGAAACTAGAACTAATATGCCGACCAATGTTGGCTGTAGATCTAGAACCCATAAAAAATACGCAGCGATATGGCCCTTTCCGTAAAAACGTTTCCGGGAGCATGATAAAATCTAGACCAACATTTCTGATTTTTCGTCTACATATATAGCTATATATGTGGGCGAAGAATCAGAAGGAATAAATTTTGGCTGTTACGCCCTTTCAAATGTTGGTCTAGAAATGATAACAAATCGAAGTAATGCGAATATGGGAATCTAACTAAAGGCCGAGTATAACATGTCAAGAAACTGGACAAATGGCAACGCGCATGGGACGTCGCAGTCAGAGGTCGTTTGTCATTGTTGCGCTCCCTCTTGACTTAGAGCTTTAGATGTTGTACTCACTGATAAATCCCAATAAATCAATAATGATTGGTTATAACTAGACTAGACATGGTTTTACTAGATTAAATCAAAGTTTATCGATTGGTTAGAATGCACATTTCAGATATGCTTCTGAAAAAAGAGATTTGTTTAGTTTGATGAAAAGTAGCATACGAAGATTCTCATGACTCAACTTAGTGCGCTCGTTAGTCAGCACTTTACCCAAACCACTGAATCCTCGCTCTATGGATACTTGAGTGCAAGGTGTCGCTAATGCTGTTTGGCATAGTGTAGCCAAATTTGAATCAATCGCTGAATTCGGCTCAGACTGCTCGAAGCTTCTGCATCAGACGCAACTGGTGCACTTTTTAATGGACTCCAACGTATCCCATATGAATAGAAGATGACTCTGAAGGAAAAAAATGCTATTCAAAACTGGTCAAAAAACAAATCAAAATTGCGGTACTCACTATTGCTACTTCCTTGTCATCCTGAGATAAAATCGGTGGATTGAAGCAATTCAAACGGACGTCCACGTATAGCGATGCAAGAAATGCTTTATTTTTGAACCACATATGTTTTCTCTGTTCCAGAGCATCGTGGATCGTAGTGTGCTGCGCTGCAACGAAGACGTTTTTTTTTTGTTCACGCGTCAGATTTTTTTTTCGATTTAGCAACAGCGGAAAACCAAAATTACCAACACAACAAGATATATGGCTTCCGGTTGAAGATGGTCGAAATTGCTGCCGCTGCAACACCCGACATCCTGACAAGTCACCAAACTACAATCATGTATTTCTACAGGATGCGGCGAAATTCAAGCATTGGAAATAGAGCGGACGAATCAAGAAAGATCTGAAGGCTGTGAAATATTAGTGAATCCTATTTGTCGTGGCCTGACTATCGAGCGTGATCGTGGTTGCCGCTGTTTCTAAGGACCGATTGATAAATTTGCACGTTTTCTCAGTGCAGATTATTAAGTATAATTTTTTTTTATTTTTTTAAATTTTTTCTTCCGTATTTAGTATTTTATTTTAATACGCACATATGTAAATATCTCGTTAGAACATTGGAAAGAGATGATCCTCATTCCTCATTTATCTGGATTCATATAGGTATATTTATCTAAAAGTAGACCAATCACGAGTTAGTTTCGATTCCACAATCACATATTTAGCTTTCTCTTCTATTTATATTCTTCCTGGTAGGAAACATATTTTAGTTTGCATTTCCCATAGTTGATCCATTGCCCTTGTTATTTCTTTTTTTCTGAAATAACCTAAATTTAAAGTCTTATAAGAACCCGAAATTTTTCATACTGGACAATAATTCTACAATATTACAATATTAAATTAAGATTAGGTACTTCATTTAAAATCAGGGTTGCTTAGGTTTAAATTTAGGACGACTTAAGTTTAGAAACAAACACATTAGCGTCCAGTTTATTTTGAAATGTTTGCGCAATTTTTCAATTTTATATGAATATATTTGTCTGAAGATATTCATTTTAAAATAAGCTATTCATATAGATATTGAGAACTCACTCAGGAATTGGAAAATAATCTGACAATATATTTGAATATATTTGAATCTTCATCTGATAGTGATGACGTTCAACATTTCGAATAAACACACTTAGATAGAAGTTCGTTGCTAGTGGTTTCGTTTGTTTACTCTTCGAAAGCTTCTATTACAATAACTTTAATATTTTTCCCATATTTCTATTACTATTACCATAGCACCTTTCCAAAAATGATTAGACTCAAGGTTCTAATGAAATTAATGATACTTTGACTCAAATCAATCATGATTCACTTGTCCTAAGGTTTGTTAGGATTTAAACTCATGTTATGACAAGTGAAGACGTTCCACTAAAAGGTTCTAGACATTGTTTTTTTCAATCATGATAAACCGGTAATGATACGAGAAAAAAATGGGTACATATTGGTTTTCATGTAAAAGCACTCATGCTGTAATGTTTGATAATGCCTTCCTTCTTTTCATCTTTTCGTCATTTTTTTTTAGGTTTCAAGATATCTCAAGATATCTCTAATATAGAAATTAGGACACATCCTAACTACTGAACTTTTTAGTGAATTCTCCCTTACTCGATATTAAACGCATTATCCAGTGATCGAGATCGCGTACGAGGGGCAAAAATTGAAAATGGTAACAGAAACCGATAAGGCTAACTAGCATTTACACCAAGGTAGAAAAAAAAATCATAAATAAGTGATCAAGTGTTCATAATTTAGCTTAGAGTAGTGAAGAACTAATACATAGGTTAAATTTTGTTTTATGAATTAAAATTAATAATCGGTTGTTCATTTATCATGATATATTTTCTTTTCATTCATCTTCATCTATGAATTTGTATAAAAATTGTATCAACAAAAATCTTTATTGGGAACTACTGATGAACTTTGGGGTTGTTCAAAAATAACGTCACGGGTTTTAGGGGAGGAGTGGGCCTAAGATGTTGTGACAGTACATATACCAGGTATAAAGGAAAGCTCGACAGAGGGGGGGTCTACAAATCTCAAAAAGTAGTGGACGTCATATTAAAATCGCCCATTTCTGTAGTTGAAATCTCTTACATAACATCTATGTATACACTCACAGATCATTTGAAAAAAAAAATTTCTTGGCTTTTATAGCAAATGTTTCTTAAACAAATAGTTAAAATAGTTCAAGAAGTAATAAAGACAATGTGTCATATTGTTTGATACTGCATTCGTTCCTTTTATTTAATCTTTTCAGAATGCAAGAATACCATTTTTCAAATTTTGAACGCTTCCTAATATTGGATCAAAACCCCAAAAAATACTAGTGTTGAGTTGAGATCATCTCGGACAAACGATAGATGAAATGAACTTTTCACAAACGGAAATTTGGTGAGAGAATTCCATTATTTATCCTAATGATTCATATTAAATCTATATGATTATGTATATAATAAGTATAATGAATGGTATAATGAATTAAATTAAATGCGCGCTGGATTTAAAATATATTATATATATTTTGAATCCGGAAGTTTGATTATGATACCTTTATCCATTTGATAAACGGTAGCATAACCAGGCGGGGCTTACTGTTAGTGATAGTGACCTCGGAGTGGACATGAAATACCAGGCACTCTGAAATGGGTCACTGGAGCTGCAGTAGAGCTAGCACTTTCTAACTCCCGGATTAAATCTGACTGTTTTAACAGACAGCTTTCTTCCATAACATCACTGCCAGACAGTAGGGGTTAGTTTGTACACACACACACTCACACACACACACACATATGTTTTCTCTGTTCCAGAGCAGCGATCAGCTGAACCGATAAAGCTGTTTTCAGTTCTTTAAGATGCAACATGCACTCTAACCAATAAAGATAAAAATCTCCGCAGGTAAGGTTTTGTCTTTGGATTCGTTTGGTCAAAATGTATACAGGTTTGACTGATAGGATGAAATCGTCAACGAATTTCCAAAAATCATCATCAAACTTTTGGTTTAAATCTGCAGCCATTTTACTCCTTATATGATCGCTTTGAGTCCCAATGCATTCCACCGTTGCATACTTGGATCCCCAGCGGGTTTCATTATCAAGAAACGGTTTTCTCCCTCTTTTTTCTTGAAAACCACTACCTAACGTACGGAAGTTTTCGGAGAATTTTCACCAATTCTATTACCGGTGCCAATTGTTTTTGTACGTTGTGGTCCTTGACAACATCCGAAACAGAAAGCTGAACATCGTGTGCTGCACATCGAATTGTTTGAAGAACTGAAGGATCAATAACAAGTAAATCATCTTGAAATATATTACCTGTCATCTATACTTAACGACGTATTCAATTCCGATGCTGGGGCTGCGAAATGGTGAGTTGACGTATGGGAAGGAGCGACCTACACAGCTCTGGTCCTCACAAGTTCCAATCTCACACTTCCACGGGTCTTCCGATGACAATCGACCGCCAGCTAAGGGTTTTGTACTTAGCTGGTAGTGCAGCCTGGGCACTGTTGTCCTTCTGACATCAGCTAGAGTGATGGGGTGCGACCAAGGGGACCATCATCCCTCCCTAATCCCAAGGCGTTAAGCGACCCGTGCCGAGGGGATGCATGGCCAGGGGGTGAAATAATGAGCTAGGCCTTTAACAGAGCCTGTGGGGTACCTGGGCACCCTCCACAGTAATTGTCCCTTACCGCGTCATGCTGGGCTCTGGCGTGGTGGACCTCTTTTCCCGAGCAACTCGTGGGACCAAAATGGAAAACCAATTCTTCAATTAGTGGTAGTAGGGTAGGCGACAACCCCTTCTTAAGAGGTGGGTTGTTCAGGTCTCCGCCTAGGAGGTCAGAGGCAATAGTCGGCAGCTGGGTGCGCCGCGCCAGCGTGGGTTACTCAACCTTCTCCCTGGCTACGCCGGTAGTGGTTATGGATGGCCCATGGCTTGTGAGGGCGATGAACCGCAAACGCGATGGGCTTTCGGCCTTCGAGGTGGCGACGGAACAGCTGGACGCCATCATCGACTTTGCGTCATCGAAGCATAATATCAGTAAAGACCTCAAGGGAAGCTTGCTAAAATTTCATAAGTTGATGTTGGACGCCAAGCTGGAGAGGGCGGTTGGGACGGCCAAGTGCAAACCCGTGAAATCCGTGGAGTCGAGGTCTACCCAGACTGAGGCCCAAGGATTCGCGGACTCGGGCAAGGTCGAATCGACCGAAGGCGTGCTAGCGAAGATGGTGGTGCCAAAGTCTACCCATACTGCAACTCAAGTATTCGCGGACACGTCGGGGGTGACTGCTGCAACGGACCAGCCACAACCAGACCAGGGGAGACAGTATCCGGGGGATGAGCCCCCTGGGGGCCGTTCCAAAACGCGGAGAGTTTCTACCCCTAAACAAGGGTAGTGGGGCTAGGAAGCTGAACCCCGGCCAGGTACCTCCAAAACCGGCGGAGGAAGGACCTGGAAAGGTCCGTCCACCCAGGAAAGACGGTGGTAAGGGGTTACTGCAGGCTGAGAACTCTCAGTCGCCCCAGACCAGGGAAATAGAGGGAATGACGCCTCCTGGGCCCTGGCCAAGAACAAGAGGAAACCGAAGACGTCAAAGGCCGAAAAAAAGACCCAGGCGAATGAGGGTAGCAAGAAGTCTAGGGTAGGCGCCAATCGCTTTAGAGGCGATACCCTAGTCATCAAGACGGACGAGGCTAAGTACTCTGGCGTCTTGAAGGCGATGAGGAGTGACGTCAAGCTCGGTGAACTCGACGCCGACGTACGTCAAATAGGACGTACCCGGACGGGCGAGATGATCCTCTAGCTGAAGCGGGGCGTCTCGCAAAAGGGCGCCGCCTACAAGAAGTTGGCGGAGAAAGTCTTAGGCGAGACGGTCAAGGTGAGGGCACTCACGACGGAGGTGAATCTAAGGGTTGAAGTCCTGAACGAGATCACCGAAGTCGAAGAGCTCGTCACGGCACTGCGGCGACAGTGTGAAGTGGAGACGCAAACCGCAGCCATTCGGTTACGGAAAGGTCCGGCAGGGACACAGGTAGCATTGTTTCGGCTATCTGCAGCGGACGCCTCCAAGGTAGTCAAGTTAGGGAGCATCAAGGTGAGATGGTCGGTGTGCCCTGTGGGCAAATACGAGGAACTCGAAGTTTGCTTCAAGTGCCTGGAACCGGGGCACAAGCAATGGGACTGCAAAGGCCCTGACAGAAGCAAGCTCTCCCGACGCTGCAGATTGGAGGCACATAAGGCACAATGCTGCACAAACCCTCCCAATTGTTTGATTTGCTCCAGCAAAGCTGCGAAAAGCAAGCACCCCATGGGGGGTTCGAAGTGCCCGGCGTTTAAGCGTGCTAGAAAATCACAGTGCAGGTAAGATGGACACATAGGTTGATACCGGAGATAAGCACGTGGGTCAAGAGACTCCATGGGGAAATCACTTTACACCTGACCCAGGTCCTTACAGGCCATGGTTGCTTAAGACAGTATCTACACCGGTTCGAACACTCGGGCTCGCCCGAGTGTCCGGTGTGCGTAGGTTTAGAGGAAACGGCGGAACACGTGTTGTTCGTGTGCCCGCGTTTTCGCACAATGCGCGACCACATGCTTGCCACATGTGGTCTGGACACTATCCCGGACAACCTTGTTCGGAGGATGTGTAAAGATGAAGTTGGCTGGAATGCCATTTAATCGGCTATCGTCCAAATCGTCTCGGAGCTACACAGAAGGTGGCGCGTGGACTCGAGGAATGGCTAGTTCAGGCGCAAATAAGAAGTGGTCCAAGGGTTCAGAGTCGGCTTCATGGGTTATACCGGTGCCCTGTGGTCGAGCTCAATCCTGTTATCGAACCAATGGCCGCGCGAAGAACAACATGGTATCATTGCTTTTGCGGCGTCGGTCAGCCGGGCGGGTTCCGAACCCGAGGACGGAAAGGGGTCCTCGTCAAGGCTGGAGCAGGCGTAGGCTAGAGATGGGCAAAACCGATCACTTTGATGAACGGATCAGATCTGGGTCATTCATTCTAATGATCCGGATCTTCCAACCGGATCGGTTCCTTTGATTTTGTTCTTGTTTTGTTTAGTTGTAAGGTGAATCCAAAAAAGTGAAACTTTCATCATTCAGGATCACACTTTTGAACCGTACTGACAATAATTTTACTCTTTCTTGTTTACAAGCGTATGGATTACAAACAATGAACTTTTTATTTTATTATTTCCTTACAAATGGTCACATAATTTGTTGATCTGGTGAACCGGATGTTTTGAAAAATGATCCATGAATCATTCACTCGCTTTAGAGATCCGGATCATTTGACCGGTTCCGGATCTGAACGCCCATCTCTACTCTGTGTGATGGCAATTTGAGTATTCTAACAGGAATCTGCCAGAAATGGAAATGAACTGAAAAGCTCGTTTCCTACATCCAATTAGAAATTCCATCAGTTGCTTCTCCTATCTATCACATTAGCAGCTCGTTAACCAAGACGGACGTCTGCCTCTCGAACCTAACCCAAAAAATCCAACAAATTCCGCATGAACTCGTGGCAAGTGAAGAGGTATATTCGGCTTGCAGTGGGCGAGTGATTGCATCTTCATTTCCTCCCCCTTCCCTCCATTGACTTTGCATTCTGACGTGGCAGGCGCCAGTATGACCTAACAAATGAGATCACCAGTACTTGTACATTGAAGATGTGTGCTAGTCCCAAGCAAACATCTGTTGATTCCCTGTGCAAGAACAGCTGATATGGTCATAATGGAGTAGCAACTACGAGCAGTCAATCAAGCTCAAGCTCAAGCTCAAGCTCACTCATTCTCATTTCAGGTTGATCGATTTTTGTTACTGAAATCTACCCAATTATAACTCATTACTGTGTGTTAGTGTGTGTAGGAGCCGGACAATACTAAATACTCATCCTACTTGGTTGGCATGTGTACAAAAATACATATGAGAGAGTTAGTTCTGAAAATGTATTGCGAAAGATCGGCTGGTACCTGGTGCTGGGAATTTGATTTCATCAGTACCCGCTAAGCTGCGGTGGACGACGGACCCGAGCAGCACAAGTCAGACATAAATGGTTGCAGCAACTTGATTGTGACCAAATCTGGTCACATATGAGTTGCAGTAACCTACGTGGTACATGTGTGCTGCTAGGGGAGGTCCTTCGTAGCTTAGTAGGGAAAGCACCTGTCATGCGAACTGGGGTCGTGGGATCAAACCCCCCCGAAGGGGCGGTTACCCTCCAATACCTTTTCCGAACTAAATCTATCACATGTTGTACATATGCATAATCAAGTTTCAGACATAGTAACTCATTACTCGTTACACAGATAGAAAAAAATGTTGAAATTTACACGAAAGTAATGCACATAAAGGGAATGCCAAAAAGAGCGTAAATTTAAACGATTTTATCGCCTGAACGTATGCAATTTCCATTGCATTATGTCACTTTTTATATGATGTATGCTATGGAAACTGACATAATACTACAGAAATTGCATACATTTAGGGCGTACTTGTTGGAAAATATCCATGTACGCCCAAAATAGTGTAATTTTTCATGTCTTTATTTTTTACGCGCCTCTTAGCTTTCATTATTTTTTTTCTGTGTAGTCACATGTAAGCGTGTACACTAATACGATTCCCGCCATGATTTGACGTCTCTTTGTTTTAGATCGAGCACTCACACACAAATATCATACACGGAAAATCATTTTTTTAGTGTATTGAGTGAGAGAAAAAGATGACTGTGAGAAAACTATTCTCGCAGAACTCTTGTAAAGTGCAAAATGCGCAATATTTTCGTCATCTTATTTTTATGATAATGTGCTCAAGGAAATAAATGCGTACCCATAATCATGAATTAAAAATCATGTAAATCATGAACTTGTCATTATAGTTATAATTGATTATAATTCATGATTCCAGGAATATTAATCATGGTACTGAGCAATCCCCACTAATCGACAAAATGCATAAACGGTTGTACCTCCAACATTTCCTTCTCAATAAGCAAGGATGGTTGAGAAGTAGCACGCCGGACTCTCATTTAGTGTTCGATCCCTGTGTAATTTTTATTTTTATTTTTCAATATCAACAACCAATTCGGAACGCATTGGATGCTTTACTCGAAAATAAATCATGAATTATATTTATGGTGTATTTTCATAACATGAAAACACGATGGATTCACGAAATCACTAATCATTTTCTCATTTTGGGGAGCGGATTTCTACCCGTGTAAAAATGCAATTTCCTCCACAGAAGGGCACAATACATATCTTCTTCTTACTTCTTATTGGCATTACATATCTGGGACACTGCCGCCTCGTAGCTAAGTGTTCATTCAGCGCTTCCACAGTTCTTAACTGCGAGGTTTCTCGATCGATTTTCCCCAATGTGAACGTACCAGCATGGTCAAAGGCACTGCCGGGTACAATGTGGATAAATTGATCAAATGCCAACGGCCATATGATGTCGTAGTCAAAAGTCGATAGTCAGATTACATGCGACTGTCGCTGGCTGACGTTGGTAATAAAAGCTTCAATGAAACCTTGCATGCAAGGAATCCGGCTTAGAGTCGCGGCAACAGTGGTTCAGCTACAGTTGTATCGCGTGTGTTTGGGGGAATCTTGACACAGTCTTGGGTCTGCACAGTCTGTTATTCTTGTTGGTGGCATGGATAAGGTGCAGAGCAGCTTACCAGATTATATTGAAGTTGCAGCGTTGGAGGTCCACAACAACAGTTGCAGGGTCTAATTTTTCGAATGGTTCGGACTGAAACTCGTGCGCTTACTCAGGATGCCTTTATTGGGCGGGTGATCTGACTTGCCAATGATCCCAAGTCAGCCATCTTGGATTCTTCTATGGAATTTATGCTCGTTTGTTTACGTTTTGCACTGAAAATGAACTTGGCACCCACAATAATGTGGGTTGAAATACTTCCATGGCGTGTGATATTACGAATTTTCAATTGTCTGCGCTTTCACGAGGATTTACAAATTATAGAGCTTATTTACCCTAGGAAACATCCTAGGGCGGACCAAGAATCTAACTCGCCTTCTCCGGGTTGGCAATCTTACACCTTTGCATGCAAGGCTAACTGGGAATTTATCCACTTTTCAGTGTTTTTTTTTATTGTACTTAATGTCCTAATGTCCTGGGTCCTAAACAACTGTACATAATTTGAGCCCGATTGGTTGCTTCCTCGCTTTCCGCATCGCATTTGAAGTTTGTGTGGGAATTAGTATGTAGTTAGTTAGTTATGGATCCTGTGCACCTCCGGTTGTGCAAAGGGCCGACTTGAAAGATCTCCATCCTGAGCGTTGTCCAGCTATCGCTTCAACCTGTTGCCAGGTTAGATTTCGGTCGACTTCTTTTATTTCTTTTTGAAAGCTTCGCCGCCATGAGCCTCTGGGTCTGCCTCTGCTGCGATGTCCCCTGGGTTCCAGTCTAATGCTTGTTTACAGATTTCGTTTCCGCCCCTGCGTAGAGTGTGGCCGACCCAGCCCCACTTCCGATCCCGAATTTCTGTTGCTATTGGCCTCTGGTGACAACGACGATGGAGCTCGTTGTTTGAGATCCAGATGTGAGGCCACCAGGCCCAAATTATATACCGCGGTCATCTGTTGATGAACACCTGCAATTGTTGAGTATTCTGCACTGATACACACATGGGAGAACGTATATTTTTGCATTTTGACTTCTAGAGGTTTCAGTTCATCGTAAACCAAGTGTCACATTGCGTTAAAATATAACCCAAAGGATATCGAAAAACTTTGCTGAAGAAGGTTTGCTCAGGCTATAGGTTAACGTATTGAGGCACGTGATTAACAATAAATTGTGCGAAAAGCAAAACAATCGGCCGGTCACCGAAATTTTGTTCTGCATTGTGCGGGTGAGTAAATTAATCAGAAAATGATAATGTGTTTCTGAGTAGCCATCGAGCAAGCATTGTGCAGTGCGTGTTTTAGTCGTCGTGTATTAGGACTTGTTGTACACCTAAACATAGTACGAAAACACAATTTCATCTGAATGATAATTTCATTTAATCAAAAGAAATATTCATAAATTACGCAACGTTTAGCTGGGAGGGGCTGTGAGTTGTCTGACGATCCATATAATTTTTAGAGGATTCATACAAATAGTGTAAGATAGGGGGGGAGGGGTGATGAAATAGCCAAATTTTACGTTACGTGATTGGTAGACTTTCTTTAAGGAAAATGCCTTTGAATACGCCACGCGAAACCTGATATATATTTTTACCTCTGTAGTTTTTTGTATATATTAAAAACAATGGTTTTTCGTATGAATGTGCACATTTTTAGGACCCCCTCCCCCTTTAAGAGTTGCGTAATCTTTAAACATTCCCTAATATATGCTCATTAAACATCAATTAAATGTTATTAACTCTTATTTGTGTTAATATATACTTAAAGCACATGATTGAATAAATGCGTACTCTTACCCCACCCGATGCGCACTTGAACCCCACCGGTTGGGTAAGAGTGCGTTTTTCACTTGTCTTGCAATAAGGGTTCTACTAAAACGAATCTCAATAATTTCAATATTTTTTTCACTGGGTAACATAAAGGAAGAGTATATGAAACATCGACACTGATTTGATATGCAGAAGCTTGCTTCATAAGGGCCACATGATCGATTGAAAACTAAGTGCGTACTCTTGCCCCACTCTACTCTAATACCTTTTCTAATGCACGAGCAAGACATTAACACCGATTCCATAGCATCTATCCTCTACGTACACTTAGTATACGAGAAAAGCAAACATGCGAAAGAAAAGTCACATAATTATTAGCGCATTTCACTTTGTTGATTCCGCCAGTGTAAATTTTATAATAATGGAGTACACAGAGATAGAGAAATTGTAAAAAGATAAGATAAAAGTCGGCCGAATCGATTGTCCGCTGAACTGTAAAGCAGACAAACAACGGGGAGAGCTGTTAAAGTTTTGCAACTGGAAGGATAAACAAACAGCGATGTTCGTTTCCCTCGTGCTGATCAACAAGTGGCGCTTGAGTGCAATCCAAACCTGAATGGATGGTGGCACACCGTTTCCAATGCAATACCATTAATTGCAGAATACCGCGACAAATATTAGATTCATAAAAACTGTTTATTTTGGAAACGCATAGAAATTTATAAGAATTACTTAATTTGTTATCGAGTGAAAAATGGAACAATCATGATTATTGTAAATTAAAAAAGGTTTTAAACACACCCTCCCAGTTGCATAAGTTGCAAGCTCAATTATATGCAAAACTGATGCAAAAATCAATTTGCCAAAATGCAAAATGTTATAAAACAGAAATCAATTTAAAAAAGTAAAAGTAACCAATTTCGGTTACTAACTGCAAATCATTGAATCATTCTTCGTATGTACGTAGATTCATTCTCGAAAAGACGTAATAGGCAGCCTTGAACCGAGTTCAAGTGTAAGGCCGAGTCAACCGAGCACACGCGTTACGACTATCCAATACAAACGTCCAGTCAATCCACACTAATTGCTGCAGCGCGCATCAATCAACGACAAAGTGCAGCGAATTTTCCACGCTTGTAATCTTGAATATATTTCCCTGGCGCGTCACGTTACAGCACACCTATTACATCATATACGTAACAGTAGTGTGGCGATTGCGAATATCGTTGCCCGCGCTAAGCACCCAGACATGGAACCCGGTTGGGACTGGAACATATGCACGAGCTACCTACTTATTGATTGTTCTGGTGTTAGTAGAACCCGATCGTTCTGGATTACTGTGGATAGGTTGTAGATGTGCAACAAACAAGGTACTTCTGCGTCAGGGGTTTTGGATCCTTATATTAGGAGGGAGCAGAATTATGCAATTACAAATAGAATTACAATTCTTACATGATCCTGGAACATTAACATCATTTAGCTAAACGTAGAAGCTGCACCGTTTTGATTCAAATTCCGAATACTTATGCGCATTTTTCAAAACGGAGGTCTTAATGTTATGTTCTATCGGGTAGAATAGAATCGAGAAAGAAATAGGGGGAAAGACGGCTTTGGCAGGTTTTGTTTTATTATTGGCAGGGGGGTTTTTGTCGACCAAATTGTATGAAATTTGGCCACAATATTCTTTGATATGCAAAGAATGTTTAGGCCAAATTTAAGCCTAGTCAGTCATAAAAAACCCCCCTGCCAATAATAGAACAAAACCTGCCAAAGCCGTCATTCCCCCTACATAGAATATATCCAGAAAGAAAAGAACTTTCATAGGTAGCACTTGATAAAAAGAGCTTAAATTTTCAAATCAGATTTTATTGATTGTAACAGATTGTAACTATCAATACTGAATGATTTTATTCTGCCAAACTTTGTCTCAAATACCGAATACACATAATAGGGGTAGGAAGCAGGGACGGGAACGGTTGACATTTCTTTTTATTATTCGTTCTGCCACGCAGTCAAAGAAAAACAAAACCACTGCAGCCGCAGCAGCAGCCACAACCAAGCAGACGACAGTCAGAACATGATTTTTTTATTTTCTCTCCCCACAATTAATGTTTCTGTACGCTCATTTCACGACGTATGACCGTTTTTTGTGGTAAATGATTATTTTATTACTTCTTGCTCATTTTAGAGGCTTGAACTGATGAATTAGTACCAACGGCTAGCATTCTTTCTAGGCTTTGTGCCACAGGCAATTTGACTCGATTCTGTTGCGCACGAATCGAAACAAGAAATATCATGCAAATGCTGACCGCACCGACGGCTCGACTCTCACGCAGCAGCAAACAAACAGTTTGCCTCATCAGCAAAAAAAATGTCACAATGAGGCGTACATTTTTTTTTTGAAAACTATTTCGGTTTGTGCGGTGCGTGAAATTTGACCGGATAAAATGTAAACATTCACATAATCACAGTGTTTTACTGTACATTTCCCAACACTGGTAGGAAGACTAAGCGAAGAGTGCTTTAATGCCTTAGCTAAGCATAAACTGCTTTAATTTCTGCTGTATCGAATTTTACGGGTATTTTGGCCTCATGCAACAGTTGAACAATATAGCTAGCTGACGCCATCTTCATATTGTAGAAAATCTCATTCATATTGATTGTATTAACATTTCCAAAAAGTGGTGATATTTTGTTGCCGGAAAACTCATGAAGCAAAACGTCTTTTAGCTGGCAGTTCTTAGGGAACAACGCACCATGCCTCGGCGAATCAGAATTCTGGTATGGAATGTGCGTGGAGACGCGTAGTACATTGTAGGTTAGTCTCACTGGGGCGTTTTGGCTCGCCAAAATGTTAGATGTTTCAACAAAATATAGAAAATTTCAATTTTTCCTACCTATCGATTATTTTATTACTTTTTTCGTCTAACCTTCACAAGTTTAGGTCTAGTTTTGTTACGAACATCTCAAACACGGTAAATATGAGGGTATACTAAAATAGCGTTTATTGGCCTCTTCCACTAAAAAATCCAAATACCAGCTTAAATGCACTAAAATGCAAAATTTCATTATTGGATATCTTCATTGGACAATTATTATGTCCTTGTTATGTACGCCTGCTAAGAAAGTTTGTTTATGTATGCAGTAATAACGAAATATTTCACATAAATCTCCATGTGGCGAGTGTTCGGAATAAAGGCCCCCATGCGATACAGCGGAACAGCGACGAAAACGGCAGATTTGACAGTTAGTTAGTTATTTTCTGTCAAATTTTCGTTCCACTGAATTGTATTTGGGGTTTAATAGTCTGTTCGGGATTTAACTCAAATCGGCACATCTCCTTCATAAAAAAAATGATCACAGTGTTGAACTACAGAGAAAGCTTTGACCACAGACAAAAGGGCTCGCTTTGGCGCCTGTCGTTTCTGCTTGTGGTGGTCGAAAACTTTTGTGAATTTTCCCGTACGAATTTTCTGGTGGAACTCTTTTGATTTTTTTGGGATATTTTCCTGAGTTTTCGAAAATAAACTTTCATGAATACTTCTGAATTTTCGGGAGCGTTCTTTAGAATTTCCCTTTCAATCAATAATTTTCTTCAAGTTTTTTTTTATTTCTCCGGAAAACTATGTCAAATTTTGACAGAAATTGATTTAAAATTTCCACTGAATGTTCTTCTTAATTTTCCTCTGAATTTCATTGAAAAATACTTCGGAATTTCCATGTTCCACGGCAAACGACCCGAAAACCCCTTCCCGTATTAAGGTACTAAGTCCTGTTTGTGTTTAGATTGAATAATGCGCAGCTGATAAAGACCGGGGCTCCTAAGTAGGTAATGTTTTGCGCCATTTTTCTGGAACCCGAGGAGCGTGTGCATCACGGGCGCAATGCGAATGCACTTTCGAGTATGCGGGAATTGTAAACCTAAGGTACTTATATGTCGCTGCATTGCTCGTGCTACTTAGGTATAGGGGTGTAGGGTTCCCGAATGTTTACGTGCGACCGGCAACGACCAACTATCGTTAAATAACACTGCTGATGGGGATGAGACGTACGTTTTTGCTATTGAACTATTGTTGATATTTACTTCTCCGTTGTTTTCGTGTGGAATATAATTGCGATGATTGCGTAATTTTATTTTTATTACTACTTGAATGATGATAAATAAAAGTTTTCTATTTATCTTCGAG
Organism: Armigeres subalbatus; assembly: GCF_024139115.2. Lineage (NCBI taxonomy): Eukaryota > Metazoa > Arthropoda > Insecta > Diptera > Culicidae > Armigeres > Armigeres subalbatus. Next base: position 116,515,186 of record NC_085140.1, read on the forward strand.
CTTATTCATTAGAAGGGTTCTGTTTAGCCTGATATACATACGGCATGTTTAACCGGCTTTTCGATGAGACTGGTTTATTTTACTCTTCTCCCGACTTCAGCAGCGCAATTTGTTTTTCTAGTTTAGCCATATGGATAGTTACATGTAGCAGTTGGAGATGGCGCGTGGCAGGCGCAAGATATATAGTTAGAAAATCACCGCAGTGTGAATCCTCACAGAATATTATACTAATTTTATAAGTAGAAGATTTTTGATAAAGTAGAATTTCAAACCACAGCACTTGGCGCTCCATTAACTGTTTAGTTTGCTATACTCAAACAAAAACAGTGTGTGTGTGTGTGTGTGTGTGTGTGTGTGTGTGTGTGTGTGTGTGTGTGTGTGTGTGTGTGTGTTTTTTTTCTCTTCCTAAACAATGGAGGGGGAATCTGCTCAACAGACATCCTGGGTTGACCAGGAAGTGCTGGGTTAGGGGCCACCTCCAGGACTGCATCCCCGACCAGCTAAACCGTTTCCATTGCCGCCAAGCCCATCGTCCCTTCGGTACAACCAGAAAGTAATGCTTCAAAGGGGGCCAGTGCATAACGCACCCTCGAGGTTAGCTGCGTGTCCTTGCAGCATCGAACATCGTGACTCGCTTTTTTAGAAGAACACCATGGTATCGTGCCAGCGCATTGCCGGCTTTCCAGGTGGCCTTACCATACCCTATGTCCTCTGAAGGTGGGAAGGGTCGACTTCGGGCCTGCTTCCCTTTGCACGACTGGTATCAAGAATGATGATGCCGCGTGCACCCCAAATTGCGATAGGGCCTATTCGCCAGCACACAGAGGGAATTGCCGACGCGGTGCCTACGCCTGCCCCAGCCTTGACGAGGACCCTTTCCGTCCTCGGGCTCGGGACCCGCCGGGTTGACCGACGCCGCGAAAGCGACGATACCATGTTGTTCTTCACGCGGCCACTTGTTCGATAAAAGGACCACATGGCACCGGTATGACCCATGAAGCCGACTCCGAACCCTTGGACCACCTCTTATTTGCGCCTGAACTAGCCATTCCTCGAGTCCACGCGCCACCTTCTGTGTAGCTCCGAGACGATTTGGACGATAGCCGATAAAACGGCGTTCCAGCCAACTTCATCTTTACACATCTTCCGGACTAGGTTGTCCGGGGTAGTGTCCAGACCACATGTGGCAAGCATGTGGTCGCGCATTGTGCGAAAACGCGGGCACACGAACAACACGTGTTCCGCCGTTTCCTCTAAACCTACGCACACCGGACACTCGGGCGAGGCCGAGTGTCCGAACCGGTGTAGGTACTGTCTGAAGCAACCATGGCCTGTAAGGACCTGGGTCAGGTGGAAAGTGATTTCCCCATGGCGCCTCTTGACCCACGTACCTATCTCCGGTATCAATCTATGTGTCCATCTACCCTTAGTGGAACTGTCCCACGCACGCTGCCATTTGACCATTGAGGCCAACCTGACAGTCCTGCGGATGCCTCTCGTGCCGCGCATTTCAAAGCACTCTATGTCTTCACCGATAACGATGTCAATAGGCATCATACCGGTGATGACGCAGAGTGCATCGTGCGACACGGTACGGTACGCGCTCGCAACTCTTATACGTACAGACCCTATACGTACTTTCTAACTTCGTTCTGTAGCAGTTAATACGCAGGGCCGTGCCCCAAGCTGGCCCCCCATACCTCAGTATGGACAGAGCAACGCTAGCCAGAAGCTTGCGCTTGCTGGCATAAACCGCAGAGCTATTGGACATCATCCGGGACAATGCCACTATAGCTGTGGAGGCACGCTTGCAGGCGTAATTGACGTGGCTACCAAAGGTGAGCTTATCGTCGATTATTACCCCCAAGAGTTTGATTGAGCGTTCAGAGGTGATCGTGCAGTTGCCCGCCCTTATCACCGCTTGCTGCTCCGACTTTCGGTTGTTAACAACAACCACCTCAGTCTTGTGGTGAGCCAGTTCTAACTTCCTGGAACTCATCCACTCCTCCACAATTGCGATCGAGTGGGCTGCAGTCAACTCCACCTCTTCGATCGATTCGCCGTAGACCTCCAGCGTAATATCGTCAGCGAAGCCGACGATTACCACGCCCACCGGGAACTTCAACCTCAAGACACCGTCGTACTGACGTTCCATAACACTGGGCCCAGTATGGAACCTTGCGGAACCCCTGAGGTTATGTCAACGCACTTCCGACCCGCCTCCGTGTCGTATACCAATACTCGATTCTGGAAGTAGCTTCCGAGAATCTTGTACAGGTACTCGGGAATTCCAAGACGCAGGAGCGCATCTGCAATAGCTGCCCAACTGGCACTATTGAAACCATTCCTCACGTCGAGAATGATCTTCTCGAGCACCTTCCCCGCCGTATCAAGCAGGCATATTGGTCTATATGCCGACGGATCCCCCGGTGGTTTTCCCGCCTTTGGCAATAGGACCAAGCTCTGCCTTTTCCATGCTTCAGGGAAGACTCCCTCGTCCAGGCATCTCTGCATGACAGATCTGAACATCTCGGGAGCCTCGGCAATGGCCGCTTTGATGGCCAGGTTCGGAATACCATCCGGTCCTGGCGCCTTACTCACACTAAGGGACTGTGCAATCCCGAAAGTTCCGCCACAGTTACTCTTCCCTTGTCAGCCAACCTGGCCCCTAGCAGCTTCACAAAGCGAGGCCAGGGACTTGGGTCATGACGTGGGAAGAGCCCCGCGGTGATTCTCTCCAGCATCTCTGGAGACCGCTCTGTAGGGGCCATCGCCCCACGTGTCTTGGTCATTACGACCCTATAGGCGTCATCCCATGGATTCGCGTTGGCACTTTGACACAGGCCCTCGAAGCAGGTTTTTTTGCTTCATCTAATCTCAGTCTTCAGAGCGGCTCTAGCAGCCACGAACGCCACCCGTCGTTCAACACGCTCCTCTTCTGTGCGTGCTCGCTGCATCCGCCTCCTTGCTCGTAGGCAGGCGCGGCGCAGGTTCGCAGTTGCTTGAGTCCACCAGTAAGCCGGTGGTCTCCCATTCCTAGGGTGGACTTTCCTAGGCATGGTGGTATCGCATGCACGCGAGAGTACTGTTACCAGCTGCTCGCCGCTCAGACCGAGAGTATTGTGCTCGCGGCGGAGCGCTTCCTTAAACACCTCGTCGTCGAAGTATGATGTCTTCCACATACGAGGACTAGGCCTCGCCGAATGTGTGTGTGTATGTGCGTGTGTATGTGCGTGTGTATGTATGTGCGCAAAAAACTCACTCATTTTTAGGTACTTATCATTGAACGATTTGCTCGTCGCATTCGACGTGAAATCCTCCCTTTGTTCCCTATTGAAAATTGGCCAGATCGGCCATTGCGCTCCGGAGTTATTTCCAAATAACTGCTTTTTCCCAAGAGTCCCTCCTTGGAAAAAAAATTGAAATTGAACAAAAATACTTTTTTTTTCGTTTGAAGCAAAAATGTTCGGCAATGAATGCAAACTAATAGGAATTGTTGAAAATGATGGGATCTATCGCCCTAAAGTGTTAATTTTACCTATCTAATGTACTTTTGTTAATACATTTTATGATGCACGAGCAAGCCACCATCGCCGCTAGGGGGATTAATATGGCTTTTAGCATTCATAATATAAACTTGTTCTCATATGCGTTTTTTTTTTGTTAATTTGACAAGATATCAAGTCAAGTATTAACATACATTTTCAATTTTTATCATAAAATAAATCTAATCATAAATTGTAAGATTCTCTTACGTCCGTTGCAAGTAGAACTGTCTCACCTTTGCTTGATTTCATATCTATATGGGACAATTATTCAAATTATCTATTTTAAATGAAGTCTTCTAAGCCTCCCCTATACACGTTGAATCAGATGTTGATGAATAGCATCGCTAATAATTTGAATGGATTCTTCCAAAGCTTTAGAACAGCGGTTCTCAAGCTGGGGTACATGTACCCCTGGGGGTACCTTTGCCGGGCCCAGGGGGTACCTCGAACAAAATTGCATAATGGCGGATTTATTACAATTTTAATCAAAATTTATTAATAAAGTTTTGATGAATGTATATGTTTTTTATTTCAGAATTATGTTATAACTCCTTTATAACGTTCCTTGTTCCAAACGTGGCTAGGAAACTCCCAGGGTCGTTTTATGCGAAATTGTTGACAGTTCAGTATACATGCAAACTCAGCATAAACGCAACATAATTTTTGAATGAACTTAAAGGGTGTTCATTTACTAGGGTTGGAACTGAATAGCTATCACAATCTAACGTTTTCGAACTTTTGGAAGACGTCAAGAAGCGAGGGGTGAGAAACTATCTCTTAACGAAGTTTGCATCGAATTAAGGACGGTATTTAGCAAATTGTGTGCCTTCTAAGAAATTCTACTTTCTATCTCCAAAGATAACTAGGCTTTTCTGGGGTAATACAACATGCTGACAAACATTATTTATTCGAACTATTTTTTTCTTCTCATAGCTCTGATACACAATTTGGCTTATTACTACTAAAAATAACCAGCGCGACTTACGGTTTTTTTCCGGATTACTGTGGGTCGTGGACTGACTTATGGAGCTGCTGGGGAACCACTGAATGGTATTGGCGATCGTCGATATCGCCCGCTCGACTGGCGTGTCAGATCGTGCCAGATCGAAGCAATGGGTTGTTATTGATGAGGAACCTCTGGCTCGGCTTGCCGCCCGGAAAGTCGAATAGATGGGAAGCTGGTTCGATTATCCGTTTCGCCAGGTGGGAATTCTCGGGATTTCTTTAGTGGTCCGGAACATGATGGCGTCTTCCACAATGGCGTCGAATACTACCGCTGGACAAACTACTGACCGACACTGGTCTCGAAGTTTAGCGTTGGACTCTCCCTTGTGATGTCGAAGACCCCTCTTCTGCATTTGCCTCCAATGGAGAACAAGCAGGGTAGATTTCTGGCTCAGGGGGATCTGGGAAAATGGGAAGGTCCAGTCGGGAAGATTTATCCACGTGGGCCGCCTGGTCTGTGGTTTTGGGCCTAAATAAACGGAAAAAGGCCGCGTTTGGCCTTTTTCCGTTTATCGGTTTCGGTATTAGTAACCTGACAAAGTACCATTCGAAGGTTTTTCAAGCATCCTGGTAAATTACCTTTTTCCGCTGGGTTTTATTGCACACCGTTCTCTCAGAAGGCAAACTGTTTCCGTCAGTCACACAGTACCCTATATGTCATACTAACTTTTAGGTTATGTTTTTAGCTTTTACAATTAACATTTAGTTTACTTTTATTTTTAATTTCACTACTAACAACTAGTTTTATTTTTAACAATCGTAATACTTTTGAGGACCAATAATCTAAAAGATTTAGAAAAGAAAATTACTAAAAAAGCACACTTATTTTTCAACTTCCACTACCTCGAATTATAACACGCGCCGCGCACTTCTAACTACTTCGAAGTCTTGAGCCAAAAAGAAGGAATTAGTTTGGTCGAAATAGCAAGAAGTCCCTTTTTCTACAAATCTTGGTTTACAACTTTTTTTTTTTGACAATCCCTCTATCATCCATATCGAGAATCATATTACATTTTATGAACTGAGATTTCTGTATACGGTTTACCTTAAAATGCTTCGAAAATGAATTCCCGTGACCTCATACATAGATGGCAGCACCTAACCCAGTGGCGGTGGCGTATAAAGGAGATCACACAAATACCCGCATTTGGTGGAACCAATGCTTAAATATTTGAAACCATCGGTTACAATGTCTTGTACATAATATGCATGGCGATCAGTAATTCAGAGAATATAGAATACTACCCTCCACAACTAGCACCAGAAAATCAAAAGGACAGGACGATGAATGAACAAATTTTAAAAATCATTTATATAATCTACCTAATCGAAACAAAATGTTGAATGATATGTTAAAAATATGCTTCTGAACTAAAATTTAGAGTCTACACGATCAGAAGCCTCCATTTGAGAGACATGAGGGTTTTTTTCTGAAAAGCTCGGTTGCTTCATTGCAAGAGGATTGGAAGCATCTTTCTACGCTTCTCGAAAGCCACCTTCTAAGCACCTCGGAATACTCCTTTCAAGAGGATTGGAAGCCTCCTTTAAAAAGGTTTGGAAACATACTTCCAAGAGGTTCAGAGGCTTCCTTTCAAGAGGTTCGAGACCTCCTTTCAATAGGCCCGAAAGCCTATTTTCAAGAGACCCAGAGGCCTTCTTTCAAAAGGCCCGAAAGCCTCCTTTCAAGAGGCCCGGAAGCCTCTTTCCAAGAAGCCTGGAGGCCTCCTTTCAAAAGGCCCGGGAAGCCTTCTTTCAAGAGGCCCGGAAGCCTCCTTTCAAGAGACCCAGAAGCCTTATTTCAAGAGACCCAGAAGCCTCCTTTCAAGAGGACAAGAAGCCTCCTTTTAAAAGGCCCAGAAGCCCCCTTTCAAGAGGCCCAAAAGCCTCCTTTCAAGAGACCCAGAAGCCTCCTTTCAAGAGTCCCAGAAGCCTCCTTTCAAGAGGCCCGGAAGCCTTCTACCAAGTGGCCCGAAAGCCTCCTTTCAAGAGGCCCAGAGGGAATTCATCTTTCTAGGAGCTTGGAAGCCTTAGGCTTAGAGGCGTCATTTCAAGATGCTTAGAAGCCTCCTTTTAAGTGGGTCGAAAGCCATCTTTCAAGAGGCACGGAAGCCTCTCTTCAAGAGCTCGGAATAATGAAAATTTCGGCCAACTTTATGGAGACTCACATATTTCGTTAATTTTCAGTTCCATTTTTCATACATCTTATGAGTTACACTTATTTTTATTTACAGCACTACTCATTCAATTCAAAAGTGCGAAAGTACCTCTCAAGAAAAAGTTTGAGAACCGTTACTTTAGAATAATATTTGCTTTGAATTTATATGTCTGTAGAAGATTGTTAACTAAAACATTACTGCTACTGGAATCCCCGTTCATTAAACGACTTGTGGCGTGATAAAAATTCATCAACGGGTTGAATCACTAACATTAAAATAATTAGCTGAATCAGTTGTTTTAGAATGTAGAATTTTGAGCGTTGAAACGCTTAGGTTAGAATTTTTACTGGGATTTTTCTCGACCTTGACCTTGAGCTATAAAAAGCAGCGAAATAAATTTAAAAGAAAAGCGCAAATCACTCAAAGAAGATAAATCCTATTATCCTACACTGCCTGTAACCGCATAGTTGTCCCATATTTGCTGGGTTTCCTATTCATATGGAACAGTTATGCGATTACATACAGTACATTAGTCGTGTAACATCGTCGTAAGTTGGTCGTTTTTGCTCTTTTAAAAACGCAATTAAATTGATCGTATTGTTATTTTGTATTAAAAGTCATCGAATATCTCCGTTAAACTTTATAATGAATGTACTAATGAAAGTATAAATAAAAACCTTGATTAATCCACCTGGCGGTGTTGGTGCCTTTCTCGTGCATATGAAAAAATAGTATAAAATAAAATAGGCCATAACTTTTGAGCCCATAGAGCGATCTGTCCAATTTTCAATGGGACAGAATTTGTCAATTTGTCAGAATTTGTCGTACCACCCCCCAGTAATAAAACCACCTACCACCAAACTGAGCTGAGTGAAATTGTACTTACATTACAAATCTATCGTGTTTATCAATCCGGAAGAGCCCATCAAAACTGTGTATCATCAGCATAATGTACGATGACAATTTTTCGCCATTCCGCGCTATTATCACAGAAAGCCCTTTCCTCTGCTGTACACTATTTGCACGCGAACTTGCTCACGCTGTTCTGTTTACAACAAGCCCCAAGGCAATGTGCACACTAACACAGTTTGTTTTTCCAGGCGAATCTTCTAAACACTCTCGACACCAGCGTCGTGGTCGCCATCGACCATATTTGCAATGTTAACTATCAGTGAAGGTCGCGTTCTTGGTAAGTAAGTATACTTTATATTCTCCCTGTTTTCAACGAACACCAAACAAAATATCTAAAAGGCACTATTAGTTACATATTCCAGACCCAGACAGCCACGTAACCGCAGCTTCACTGCCCCCCAAAATCCACCACGGTAACGTACACCGAACCCGGCAAATGCGTAATCTCGATCGACACCAGATGAGACCACACCACGCGTTTCGCGCCAGAACCGGCGAGAGAGGAATCGCACCGCGCGCGCTACAGTTTCGCTCCGACACAATTGCGATGCACTACTGGACAATGCAATCCAGTGCATAGCAAGTTTTCTTCCCCAGGCATCCAGTCAGCGCGAGCGAGCGGCGGCGGTGCGACTGCGCCGGCTATGGGGCGCATCTCATGGGCGGGCGGTCATCAGAATTAACCCTCTGCTGGCAACAGGGAAGTGATTTGATATGCTATGGTTTGAATAGTAACACCTGGACTATACTGCCGGTGAACGAATAACTGTCCCATGTTAGCTGGGACTCCCTATATACATGGGACAATTATACGTCCTCCGGCAGTATACTGTTGACCGAGTTATGTAGTATTCCCTGAAAGCATTCCCATCTGCCTCGTTTAATGTGTACTCTTCATGTCCATAAAGGGTAACTGGTAGAATCAACGTTTTATAAAGAGCAAATTTCGTTTCTGTCTGCAATGCATGTTGCGGGACCCGTAATGGTTACGTAAGCCGTAGAGTCCAACAGCAGAAATTCCTCTTCTCCTTTCACGGAAAACTTAATTCTTTAATAATTATGTGGCGCGATTCACAGAAAAGATTAATAAAACGTTTAGCTATTTTGAGTAATACCAATATTGAGAATAATGTCTTAAGAATAAAAGGCGGAATAGAGCTTTATTACCAAATGGCGAGAAGGCTCAGCCATTTGCTAAGCAGTTCGAGAGTGCCCATCATTTAATTCAAGTTCTTAATTGTTTTTATACGCATATGGTATCACGGAGTTCCGAGCAATAAAGATAATTTGATCCTTCATTGCGAACTAAATGGATGAAATGAGAACTATTATTAGAAAAATTTAAAAAATGAATCATTCAAGATTGAAACTAAATTGAACTAAAAAATCAACGCGGCCATGAAAAGGTTGATAAGTTGCTTTTAATGTATGTCGCAAATAGTATGTACTTGTTTGATCGTCCCATGATAGTATTCCCTATCAGCATTCTCTATAAAGTAACTGCAGTGCCTGTACCGACGAAACTGCATCGCTGGTTGCCTGTTTAGAACCGCACTGCATACTCGTCAGCATGGATGCATTTTTCTATTTCTCTTGCTTCCCGGTGCCAGTGAGGGATTAGATTTCACATAGGTATGTTGGTACGTTGCTATTGGCATGCAGTTCGGGTTAACTCTGGGCGATTGCATCTACTCGCTGTGCGTGTTTAATGCAGGGATTTAAAAAAATAAAACTACGGGGCAGTACAACAAAGTTGTACGAAAGGCTACAATTTACCACAAATTCAAACTTTCTATAGAAGCCCCGATCCCATGACGTTATATACCAATCGACTTAGCTCGTCGAGCTAAAAAATGTCTGTCTATTCTTGTGTAACCGAATGTGTAACGAAACCCGAAAAAACATTAGCCAACTTTTCATATCTTCTTCTTCTATCTATCTTCTATCTTCTTCATCTTCTTCTCTTCTATCTTCTATCTATCCTGGGTGGTGCGAATAGAATCGATTTGGTTGTCAAACTGAAGCCAAAACTTTCTATTGTGACGGAGCCAAACATTGAAAATTGTGGTTATGCTCGTTTCAGATTTTATATTTAGAGTATTGTTCTTATTTGAGTAAAATATAAAAATAATCTTAGTTTGAGTATTGTATTCTTTGTAACAAATATTTTCATATTATATTTCAAGTGGAAAATTAGTAGGAATGCAATTAAAAAGCACTTGTTACAAAATTTCACGAGATTAAACAGCTGACTGGAGCAGTCACGTAGAGTCTCGCGCATTTGAGCGCCCTCATGCAGCATGGAAAGCGGAATTCGAAGAGCGGGAAATGTTTGACAGCTAAGTAACTGCAAAATAATTTTGCTTATGGGAGTGATTTCAAACTATCCCTCTACTCACTTGAGAGCAGAAAAGCGGCTCTATCCGCAGCACCCAGTATCTATCTATTTCTATCTCTATCTATCTATCTATCTATCTCTATCTCTTCTTCTTCTTCTATATATATATAGAAACCAATCTATGTATGTATGTTCGCTAACTACTTCTGAACCACTTGGCCGATTTCAACCAAATTTAGTACACACATTTTCTATCCTCAGGCTAAGTTAATGGATGATCATTTGGAAAAGGGGGAGGGGTGGTGGAAGGGGTTTTGTTCAGAAAACGAACAATTCTGTGTAACTTTCAACTCCCAGGACCGATTTCAACCAAATTTTGTACATATATTCACTACGATGAGGCGATCATATGGGAGGGGATTTGGGAAAGGAGGAGGGGTCTGGAGGGAGGGGTTTTGTTCAGATAACGGGCAATTCAAATAAATTATGAACCCCTGTACCGATTTCAACAAATTCTATATCATAAGGAAAAGACAACAAAGGGGGTGGGATGGTCATTGGGAAAAAGGGGAGGGTATGGGGGGAGGTGTTGTCTTTGGAAAACGAGCAACTTAGTGGAACTCCCAACCCCCAGGACCGATTTCAATAAAATTTTATGATTATATAAATTATATGATTAAAGATTAATGAATAAAAGCAAGGTATGCAATGATCCAATGTTCACCAATGCATAACTTCTATACCTCTTGTCCGATTTCAACCCAATTTGGAACAGACATTCTTTTTCTTAAGAAGGCGAAGATGATAGGGATGATATTTAGAAACCAGGAAGCTTGTTGAGGGACTGGCATTGTTCAGCTCTCAATCACCTCAGTGTAACTTCTGATCTTCCCTTAGCCGATTTCAGTCAAATTTGGAACACACATTCTTCATATTAAGGAGACGACGATAGTGGGTTAAGGATGGAAAAGGGAAGGGTATGGGGGAGTTGTATTGTTTAGTTATCGATCAACTCAACACTTCATCGAAATCATGGTTTGCCCAGTGAAAAGCAATGATTAATCTGTTTCCTTCTGGATGGTGAATGTGATCCTTTCTTTAAAAATAGATGTTTTCCGGGATAAAGCATCGGTGGATATTTTTCCTTCTTTAGAAATAGACGTTGGACCAGAATAAGGCGATTTTTGGTTTGACCTCTTTTTCAAAATCAGTCAATGTTTTCAAATGAAATCTGCCATCTTTTAATCAAATGATGAAGTATCAATAAGAAAACACAATTATCCTTTTGACAAATTGGTTTATTCATTTTCCGATTGTGAAAAAACTGCGAATCAAACTGGCAACTCCGAGTCTGCCGGCGGTATCTTCATGCAATAACAAGATGGAGAGCAGATGGACATTCTTGTGGCAATTTATAATACCTCTAGAACCTTCTTCTTATTCAAACATGAGAACTCACACGGAACCGCCAATCAATTCAATTTATGGATCCTTTCATTCACATCCGCCCTTGCGTGAAAGAAGCTAAGAGTGAGTAAAATGCAAAAAATCTGTACTTTACTTTTACTTCCATGTTGAATTGTAACCCTCCACTAGGTTTAATTCATGAGGGAATTCTGAATGAATTCCTGGGGGAATTCAGAATAAATACCTGGGGGGATTCAAAATGAATTCCTGAGGGAATTCAAAATGAATTCCTGAGGGAATTCAGAACGATCTCCTGCGGGAATTCAGAACAAATTCCTGGGGAAATTCAGAATGAATTCCAGGGGAAATACAGAATGAATTCCTGGGGAAATTCAGAATGAATTCCTAGGGGAATTCAGAATGAATCCCTGGAGGAATTCAGAATGAATTCCAGGAGGAATTCAGAATGAATTCCTGGAGGAATTCAGAATGAATTCCTGGAGGAATTGAGAATGAATTCCTGGAGGAATTCAGAATGAATTCCTGGAGGAATTCAGAATGAATTCCTGGGGGAATTCAGAATGAATTCCTGGGGGAATTCAGAATGAATTCCTGATGGAATTCAGAATGAATTCCTGATGGAATTCAGAATGAATTCCTGATGGAATTCAGAATGAATTCCTGATGGAATTCAGAATGAATTCCTGATGAAATTCAGAATGAATTCCTGGGGGAATTCAGAATGAATTCCTGGGGGAATTCAGAATGAATTCCTGATGAAATTCAGAATGAATTCCTGATGAAATTCAGAATGAATTCCTGATGAAATTCAGAATGAATTCCTGGGGGAATTCAGAATGAATTCCTGGGAAATTCAGAATGAATTCCTGGGGAATTCAGAATGAATTCCTGGAATTCAGAATGAATTCTGGGAATTCAGAATGAATTCCTGGGGAAATTCAGAATGAATTCCTGAAATTCAGAATGAATTCCTGGAATTCAGAATGAATTCCTGGGGAATTCAGAATGAATTCCTGGGAATTCAGAATGAATTCCTGGGGAATTCAGAATGAATTCTGGGGAATTCAGAATGAATTCCTGGGGAATTCAGAATGAATTCCTGAGGAATTCAGAATGAATTCTGGGGAATTCAGAATGAATTCCTGAAATTCAGAATGAATTCCTGGGGAATTCAGAATGAATTCTGGGGAATTCAGAATGAATTCCTGAAATTCAGAATGAATTCCTGGGGAATTCAGAATGAATTCCTGGGAATTCAGAATGAATTCCTGAAATTCAGAATGAATTCCTGGGGAATTCAGAATGAATTCCTGGGAATTCAGAATGAATTCCTGGGGAAATTCAGAATGAATTCCTGGGGAATTCAGAATGAATTCTGGGGAATTCAGAATGAATTCCTGGAAATTCAGAATGAATTCCTGGGGAATTCAGAATGAATTCCTGGGGAATTCAGAATGAATTCCTGGGGAATTCAGAATGAATTCCTGGGAATTCAGAATGAATTCCTGGGGAATTCAGAATGAATTCCTGAAATTCAGAATGAATTCCTGGGGAATTCAGAATGAATTCCTGGGGAATTCAGAATGAATTCTGGGGAATTCAGAATGAATTCCTGAAATTCAGAATGAATTCCTGGGAATTCAGAATGAATTCCTGAAATTCAGAATGAATTCCTGGGGAAATTCAGAATGAATTCTGGAAATTCAGAATGAATTCCTGGGGAATTCAGAATGAATTCCTGAAATTCAGAATGAATTCCTGGGGAATTCAGAATGAATTCCTGGAAATTCAGAATGAATTCCTGGGAATTCAGAATGAATTCCTGGGGAATTCAGAATGAATTCCTGAAATTCAGAATGAATTCCTGGGGAATTCAGAATGAATTCCTGAAATTCAGAATGAATTCTGAAATTCAGAATGAATTCCTGGGGAATTCAGAATGAATTCTGGGAATTCAGAATGAATTCCTGGGGAATTCAGAATGAATTCCTGGGGAATTCAGAATGAATTCTGGGGAATTCAGAATGAATTCCTGGGAATTCAGAATGAATTCCTGGGGAAATTCAGAATGAATTCCTGGGGAATTCAGAATGAATTCCTGGGGAAATTCAGAATGAATTCCTGGAAATTCAGAATGAATTCCTGGGGAATTCAGAATGAATTCCTGGGGAATTCAGAATGAATTCTGGGGAATTCAGAATGAATTCCTGGGGAATTCAGAATGAATTCCTGGGGAATTCAGAATCAGAATTCAGAATGAATTCCTGAATTCGAAGAATGAATTGAGAATTCAGAATGAATTGAATTCAGAGAATTCAGAATGAATTCCTGGGGAAATTCAGAATGAATTCCTGGGGAATTCAGAATGAATTCTGAAATTCAGAATGAATTCTGGAATTCAGAATGAATTCCTGGGAATTCAGAATGAATTCCTGGGAATTCAGAATGAATTCCTGAAATTCAGAATGAATTCCTGGGGAATTCAGAATGAATTCCTGGGAATTCAGAATGAATTCCTGGGGAATTCAGAATGAATTCCTGGGAATTCAGAATGAATTCTGGGGAATTCAGAATGAATTCCTGGGGAATTCAGAATGAATTCCTGGGGAATTCAGAATGAATTCCTGGGGAATGCAGAATGAATTCCTGGGGAATTCAGAATGAATTCCTGGGAGATTTCAGAATGAATTCCTGGGGGATTTCAGAATGAATTCCTGGGAGATTTCAGAATGAATTCCTGGGGGAATTTAGAATGAATTCCGGAGGGAATTCAGAATGAATTCCGGAGGGAATTCAGAATGAATTCCTGGAGGAAATCAGAATGAATTCCTGAAGGAAATCAGAATGAATTCCTGGGGAGATTCAAAATGAATTCCGGGGGGGATTCAGAATGAATTCCTGGGGGAATTCAGAATGAAATCAGAATGAATTCAGAATGAATTCAGAATGAATTCAGAATGAATTCCTGGATAAACTCGAAACGAATTCCTGGGGGAATTCAGAATGAATTCCTGGAGGAATTCTGAATGAATTCCTGGAGGAATTCAGAATGAATTTCTGGGGGAATTCAGAATAAATTCTGAAATTCAGAATGAATTCCTGAGGGAATTCAGAATGAATTCCTGAGGGAAATTCAGAATGAATTCCTGGGGAAATTCAGAATGAATTCTGGGGAATTCAGAATGAATTCTGGGGAATTCAGAATGAATTCCTGGGGAATTCAGAATGAATTCCTGAAATTCAGAATGAATTCCTGGGGAATTCAGAATGAATTCCTGGGAATTCAGAATGAATTCCTTGGGGAATTCAGAATGAATTCTGAAATTCAGAATGAATTCCTGGGAATTCAGAATGAATTCCTGGGGAATTCAGAATGAATTCCTGGGAATTCAGAATGAATTCCTGGGGAATTCAGAATGAATTCTGGAATTCAGAATGAATTCCTGGGGAATTCAGAATGAATTCCTGGGGAATTCAGAATGAATTCCTGAAATTCAGAATGAATTCCTGGGGAATTCAGAATGAATTCCTGGGGAATTCAGAATGAATTCTGAAATTCAGAATGAATTCTGGGAATTCAGAATGAATTCTGGGGAATTCAGAATGAATTCCTGAAATTCAGAATGAATTCCTGCGAATTCAGAATGAATTCCTGAATTCAGAATGAATTCCTGGGAATTCAGAATGAATTCCTGGGGAATTCAGAATGAATTCCTGGGGAATTCAGAATGAATTCCTGGGGAAATTCAGAATGAATTCCTGGGGAATTCAGAATGAATTCCTGGAATTCAGAATGAATTCCTGGGAATTCAGAATGAATTCTGGGAATTCAGAATGAATTCCTGGGGAATTCAGAATGAATTCCTGGGGAATTCAGAATGAATTCTGAAATTCAGAATGAATTCCTGGGAATTCAGAATGAATTCCTGGGGGAATTCAGAATGAATTCCTGGGGAATTCAGAATGAATTCCTGGAAATTCAGAATGAATTCCTGAAATTCAGAATGAATTCCTGGGAATTCAGAATGAATTCCTGGGGAATTCAGAATGAATTCTGGGGAATTCAGAATGAATTCCTGGGGAAATTCAGAATGAATTCTGAAATTCAGAATGAATTCCTGGGGAAATTCAGAATGAATTCCTGGGGAAATTCAGAATGAATTCCTGGGAATTCAGAATGAATTCCTGGGGAAATTCAGAATGAATTCTGGGGAAATTCAGAATGAATTCCTGAAATTCAGAATGAATTCTGGGGAATTCAGAATGAATTCCTGGGAATTCAGAATGAATTCCTGGGGAATTCAGAATGAATTCCTGGAAATTCAGAATGAATTCCTGGGGAATTCAGAATGAATTCCTGAAATTCAGAATGAATTCTGGGGAATTCAGAATGAATTCCTGGGGAATTCAGAATGAATTCCTGGGGAATTCAGAATGAATTCCTGGGAATTCAGAATGAATTCCTGGGGAATTCAGAATGAATTCCTGGAAATTCAGAATGAATTCCTGGGGAATTCAGAATGAATTCCTGGGGAATTCAGAATGAATTCCTGGGGAATTCAGAATGAATTCCTGAAATTCAGAATGAATTCCTGGGGAATTCAGAATGAATTCCTGGGGAATTCAGAATGAATTCCTGGGGAATTCAGAATGAATTCCTGGGGAATTCAGAATGAATTCCTGGGAATTCAGAATGAATTCTGGGGAATTCAGAATGAATTCCTGGGAATTCAGAATGAATTCTGGGGAATTCAGAATGAATTCCTGGGGAAATTCAGAATGAATTCCTGGGAATTCAGAATGAATTCTGGGAATTCAGAATGAATTCTTGGGGAATTCAGAATGAATTCTAATTCAGAATGAATTCCTGGGGAATTCAGAATGAATTCCTGGGGAATTCAGAATGAATTCCTGGGGAATTCAGAATGAATTCCTGGGGAATTCAGAATGAATTCCTGAAATTCAGAATGAATTCCTGGGAAAAATTCAGAATGAATTCCTGGGGAAATTCAGAATGAATTCTTGGGGGAATTCAGAATGAATTCCTGGGGGAATTCAGAATGAATTCCTGGGGGAATTCAGAATGAATTCCTGGGGAAATTCAGAATGAATTCCTGGGGGAATTCAGAATGAATTCCTGGGGGAATTCAGAATGAATTCCTGGGGGAATTCAGAATGAATTCCTGGGGGAAGTCAGAATGAATTCCTGGGGGAATTCAGAATGAATTCCTGGAGGGATTCAGAATGAATTCCTGGAGGGATTCAGAATGAATTCCTGGGGGGATTCAGAATGAATTCCTGGAGGGATTCAGAATGAATTCCTGGTGGGATTCAGAATGAATTCCTGGGGAAATTCAGAATGAATTCCTGGGGAATTCAGAATAAATTCATGGGGGAATTCAGAACGAGTTCCTGGAGGAATTCAGAACGAATTCCTGGGGGAATTCAGAATGAATTTCAGAGGAATTCAGAATGAATTCCTGGGGAAATTCAGAATGAATTCCTGGGGGAATTCAGAACGAATTCCTGGGGGAATTCAGAATGAATTCCTGGGGGAATTCCGATTCCTGTGGGAATTCAGAATGAATTCCTGGGGGAGTTCAGAATGAATTCCGGGGGGAATTCAGAATGAATTCCTGAGGAGAATTCAGAATTAATTCCTGGGGGAATTCAGAATGAATTCCTGAGGAGAATTCAGAATTAATTCCTGGGGGAATTCAGAATGAATTCCTGGGAGAATTCAGAATAAATTCCTGGGGGAATTCAGAATGAATTCCTGGGGGAATTCAGAATGAATTCCTGGGGGAATTCAGAATGAATTCCTGGGGGAATTCAGAATGAATTCCTGGGGGAATTTAGAATGAATTCCTGGGGGAATTAAAAATGAATTCCTGAAGGAATTTATAATGAATTCTTGGGGGAATTCAGAATGAATTCCTGGGGGAATTCAGAATGAATTCCTGGTGAAATTCAGAATGAATTCCTGGGGGAACTCAGAATGAATTCATGGGGGAATTCAGAATGAATTCCTGTGAGAATTCAGAATGAATTCCTGGAGGAATGGTTGTTTGCCATCATATTTTGCTCATTCAAAAATTGTTCTATTCTGCCAAAGAATGATCCATAACGTAGAAGAACTGTTCCGTTTTCCATGTGTTCCATGTGTGCGCAGCGCACTGATGAAAAAAAATCACAAAACTAAGAAACAAATCAATTTGTTTTTCATTGCTTTTTTGCAATAGGATGAATATGGGAGCTATGAGGGTCTCCAGTAGCCTTGCGAGCAAAGACGTAGAATTGCCAATCCTGAGATAGCAAGTTCGATTCTCGATCCGGTCTAGGATGTTTGGGCATAGTATTTCCATTGTACTTGCCACATAAGATACATACTCGTGAAATGACGGGCATAGAAAGCTTTCAATTTATAACTGAGGAAATGCTGATAGAATACTAAGTTGAAAATCAGGCCAATTTCCTGTTGGAACGTAGGGTCATAGAAGAAGAAGACGGGAGCTCTGCGATGAAGTGCCGAACAGTTCCTCTATATCACGCGGAAAATGGCACTATGCAAACCGCCGTCACGATCTTTGCATTGCATATCTAAAATCGTCATACTTCTTGGAACAGGGGCCTCATTGCGCATATCCTTTCGACAACTCTTTGGTATGACATTCTGCATGGTTTTCTCGTTTCGAGTCGAGGTGCGCAATGCCACCCCAGGTTTTGTTTTCGATGGATCCTGGAGTAAATTTTCCGGAATTCTTCTTCTTCTTCTTATTGGCATCACATCCCCCAGTGGGACATTGCCGCTTTGCTGCTTGGTGTTCCATTAGTTCTTCCACAGTTATTAACTGCGAGGTTTCTAAGCCAAGTTACCATTTTTGCATTCGTATATCATGAGGCTATCACGATGATACCCAGTGTTATTGAGATAGTTTCCAATCCGAAAAATGCCTAGACCGGCACCGGGAATCGAACCCACACACTTAAAATAAATCGCAAATTTCTGTGAAATTTCACCGAAATCTCAACAGCAGAACTGTTCGGTAAAAATTTTACAGATTTTTTGGTGATTTTGACAGTTGAACAAAGGGAAATACCGCAGAAAATCGGTGAAACAATTACCGAACAAATCTGCTGTTGAGATTTCGGTGAAATGAAGCAAAATTCACCGAAATCTGTGAAATGATTTAAGTGTGCAGACACCCTCAGCATAGTATTGTTTTGTTCGCTATAGTTCCCATATTCATCCTATCGAAAACTAAGGAATTAAACGCAAATGGGTTGCTTCTTGTTTTCCAGTGCGAACACATGTTAACTAAAATAACTGACACAATTTGTGCTTCTTTTTCATCAAGATGAGCTGACCGTGAGTAGGGAAATGGGACAGTTCCCCTATTGTATCATATCAATCCAGTGCATACTTCCAGTAGGTACAACGTAATTCGTGCACTTACCGACACGCTCCGTAAGATATTCTCAAGAAATAGATTACCAGCCCAGGTCATATGGCAATCCAATGGCATATCCTACTTATTGGTCACAACATTCTCACGAAGCGCATCATTTTCTGCATGTCCGTTAACATATTCAGTGTAGAATAAGGTCAAATACATATCATCTAGAGTTGCTCCATACGGTGCTAATGATGGCACATTCACCGCGGGAGTTTATATGTTTTGTCAGCTAGACTTGCGACTATGCGAAGTAAATGTAGGCAGACAGTAGTAGTTTTTATTATGATAGCAAGACTATTGTCAACAACTCTGATAATATTTGCGTGATCAAACAAAAGAAGATTCAAACACACAATTTAGAGTACAGGCTTCCATTTGAATATGTTTCTGCGTAGAAGTAGATATTTTTGTAAAATTAAAAGCAAAAAGAAATGTGCACCTGCTCGATTTTCACCATTGTGAAAACAGTTATGATTGGATATCTAAATGTTTATGTAGAAAATCTCCCTATAGCGCTCGTGATGTTGAAGATAGATAACTGTAATCCCCTAATTCTAGTAATAATAGGGATACAGTGATGTACAATGGTCCGGAAAATGTAGAAAATTTAAATAAAAAAAAATTCAACTATGTAGGCTAGATGTACCAGTTGTGGCTATAGCACCAGTTGTCGCACTAGTGCTTTATATGCCAAATGGCCAATCAAATCACCGCAAACCAAGTTCATATCGATAAAGCATATTCATATGATACGATAAAACCTTTGATCTTCCCCAAAACAAGCAAAGCGTAATTGTAAAAATGGATTTTGCTTAATTTTTGACGTCCTTTGCACCAGTTGTCGCACTAGTGGTCCCTATTTGGCCAGTCCCATAAGAAAACAATGGGATTTGCCAAATAAGAAACCAAAATTAAAAATAGTACCACAATGGTGCATGCGGTCCTATTATGGATTAATAAATTTTGATGATTATAAAAAAAAAATTATTGTTGTTTTCACAGCTGTTATAAGGAGCAGGAAGTAAAACCGTTCCCTTGATGTATAAAGCAAAGACTAATTTATAAAGTCCACCCACATGCCTTTACTTATTTTTTAAAAAATAGTTGTTCTTACGTGTGGCGACAATTGGTACACCCACCCTACCGGTACTGAAATGTGTTGGTGGCAAACTCAAATTTTGTTTTGACGTTCATGATGTCGGAAGTAAGCGTTTATTCTAGTACTGCCATCGGGAGTGACAGTGGGTCTGGGGGTTGAGAATGGGTCATCGCTCTTACCGGCAGTCTGGAGGTCATAGAGCAAAATCGTTCAAAGAGGTCTCTTATGTTTTAGTCTTCTCGCCCTCAGATACATTCAATCTATTCTACAAGCAATCTAAGTGGTTGAAACAGTGACCCATTCTCACCCCCATTTGACCCATTGTCACCCCCGACGACGGTAGTAAAAATGCGCGGCTACAAAGTAAAACCATGCTGAGGGTGACTTTATTCGGTTCCCGCTCCGGTCATTATCGGTATGGAGATTTCCTCGACTTCCCTGGAAATAGAGTATCGTGTTAACCTCATTATATACGAATGCAGAAATGGTAACTTGGCTTAGAAACCTCACAGTTAGGGGAAGAGGCCCCAAAACGCCCACCCGATGCAAAACGCCTTTTGTGGTTTCTCTCATATTTACCGTCATTAAGATGTCCGTAACAAAACTAGATCTAAAATTATGTAGGATAGGCGAAAAAAGTTTCAAAATAGTGCATGGGAAGGTCGGAAAAACCAAAAATTTCCACATTTTGAAGAAACATCTAACATTTTGGAGAGGCAAAACGCCCTAGTGGCAATAACATACAAAGTACTTGCGTCTCCACGGACTATCCATACTAGAATGCTGATTCGCCGACGCGTGGTACTTTGTTCCCTAGGAGCTGCCAGCTAAAAGGCGTTTTGCCTCATGAGTTTTCCGGCATCAGAATATCACCACTTTTTTGAAATATGAATATTATCAATATGATTGAAATTTTTGTCAATTTTTGAATGGCATCAACTAGCTATCTTGTTTAACTGATGCATAATGTAAAAATACCCATGAATAGCGTTACAAATAAGACAATAGAGCAGTGTTTGCTTAGCTAGGGCATATTGCCCCCCCTTCCCCTAATAACTATGGAAGTGTTTAATGAACACTTAACTACGATACGACAATGTCCTAGCGTAGGATGTAATGCCAACGAAGAAGAAGCTAAAACGTTTGTGGTTTCGGAGAATCGTTTCTACAAACTTTACAAAGAAAAAAATCTTCTGAATTTACAAAGGAAATAATCTTTGTAATTTACAAGGAAAATTCTTCCGAATTTCTAAATGAGATACGTCGGTGTTTCCTAGGTAAATTCTTGGGAATTTCCAAGGAAAATCTGCATGAAGATAATCCACCCAGCCGTTATTAAGTTATGTGGATTACCAAAGCAATTTATTTTCAAATATAATACACACCTATTTTTAGTGTCATTATTTATTATCATATGAAAAATGAATTATGCTATACTTTAACATTGCAATGCTGGTCGCTCTTCTTTTGCCTGAAGGTTATCGTTGGTTGTTGCAAATCCAGTTCCACCCTAAAATAATATAATAACTCAGTTTCATTCTATGCAGACAAATGAGTAACAAACCCTTTGCAATGTAATGATGTCGGATTCGTTGAGTTTCTCATTGGTCAGCGGATGAATCATATCTTTCTTGATAATCTTTTCCACACATTCCAAAGTAACAACATCTCCTCTGCAATAAATGGTAATTAATTCACACGCCAACTTCATAGGCAGAAATAAGATCTTACGTGGTTTTCAGAACAGCACAGGGAACAGAATTGTTGAGGATATCATGCGTTACAGCACACATGTACCTATTTTCCTTAGCAATCAAGGATTTCTTATCAGAAGGATCCTTCACCTCGGTAAACTTCACATCAATCAAGTCTTTCATCTTCAATGGCTTGTTGGAAATGGGACAGTAAATTTTGCTGTCCGGTTTCTCGATGCGTGCCACCTTGGCCGCAGGAGTCTGCGAAGGCACCCAAAAGCTGGGCAGTTCCTTGCGCTTGCCGAGGGACACGTTTGAAATTGCTCCGCTGGTGCTGGGAATCTCATCTGAGGGGCAACGAAAGTAATGGGCATGTAATTTATGTCAAATCAGCACATAAAAAACCAACGAACCTAACTGATTGGTAGGCTTAGAGCTGACGATGTTCTTCTCGGTGGAAATGAAGCGATCTACCTGCTTTTTAGTTTCGGCATTCACCTTTTCCGTTTGTTCCTCCTCATCCTGCTTCAGTTGTCGTTCGTATTCCTTCATTTTTCTGGCAAATTCCTTTTTCTTTGTAATGATGTAGGTAAGAATAGCTTCCTTGTCGAACAAATATCCATCTTTGCTAAAATGAGAAGAACATTTGAACTAAATTCCCTTAGACGAATTCGCATCCATTCAACGCCATTAATTGTGGTCTTCCATATAATCATATTTATATGAGTTCAAAAACGTACGTTATAACAGGGTTGTGGCAAGGCTGTAGCGTCAGAGAGCAGCAATCAAATCCTTTCACCGAGTCCTTACCAATGCGCCGTGATGATGAACCAAAACCGGACGAAGCAGCGTCTTTCTTTTTCTCGTGATAGGTGTAAACCGCTCCGGCAGTGCAGTTCCTTGCATGACGAGTCATCTCAACAACAATTGCAATAATCAAATCAAAGTTGATTAAATTTCTCTTAAATGCACCAAACGTTAGATGTTTACAAACAAAACATTCCACTTTGACATTATTCTCTTCCTGGTTGCCAGTCATCTCGATTTGAAAATAGCTTTCCAATGAATCCCGCTCCAAGAAGCCCGCTAGCTTTTGCTGCCCGCAATCTGCTTGATGAGCTTTCATTGGTGAATAGCCCCTCGTGCGAAAACAGAAAATAAAATGATTTAGCGATGGGCGCCAAAACAGTTTCTGCACCACGTGATTTTAGGAGTTGTATTCGGTTGTAAGGAAAGCGATCCTTAAACTAAACGTTTAAAACACAGTAGTTGTATACTTATATATAAGTTACATTTTAGCCATGTAAAATATAGTCACAATCAGAGGCGCACGATTACGTTTTTTCATAGTCCAACGGTCCAACACTAAACAAGGCTCTTTATTTCAAGTTATTCACAGTACGCCATAGTAATGATATGAAAATGCTAAATGTGATTTTAAAAACTTAGATGTACGTTTTCATGATAAAATCTAAGACGAAAGTGTAGATTTTATAGTTCCTTTAGGGTACGGCCGGTATGAACAATTTATATATTTTATATACCGCAGAGCCGTAGCGTGGACTGCCAGAACCCTTCGCGAAATCATAATTTGGCGCCCCTCTCTAACAAATGAAAACAAAAACGCAAAAAAAATTAGAGATATTTTTAAATTCACCAAACGTAAGGTTAGAGGATTTAGTGGTTTAACGATGCTTTAAATACCATTCAATACTGAGTACAAGAAGCTTATTCTTGAAGTTCATGTGGGTTGCTAAATGTTCTCTTGAGATTTTTTCAATTTTGTGATACTTTTTTGTTTATTTCAAAAATCATGTAAGGGAACTTCCAGAGCCACGCTGGTAGTTTATAAAAAATGATGAGCCGTTTTCCAGAGCCTACGCAATACTAGGTCTAGTTGGGTTAATTAAATCCCGCTCTGAAATGCGTCGGTCCATGATCGGAATCGTTGTCGGACCAACTCGGGTCAAGGAAAATCCGGTTCTGGAGCGGATCTGACGGTGGCTGACTAGATTAATAAAGTGCCACTTTGGGTGAGATGGTCGAAGGTCAGAGTTGCTATCGGATCTAGTCAGGATAAGGGAAAACTATATTTCGGGTTCATGGGTTGGTTGATGGCCGGGAATTGCCATTGAACTGTATTTGAAATATGTAAATATTTTCTACCTCTTGAATGTCAAAAAGGCACTCACTCGGCCGCCTTTATCGAGCGCAAAATACTGGATTCGGATCAAGTAAAATTCAACTTTGGAGAGGCTTTATCGATAGTTTGGACCACTGGACTCGTAGGGACAAATTAAATCCAAATCTAACGTGGGTTGTTTGAACGATGTTCAAAATCGCTATCGGACGAATCAAGAAAAATTCAAATCTTATATGGCTTGGTCTGTGGTTTGAAAGTAACTAAAGGGTCAATAACGTATAGTGAACAGATTGATTGGTGGTTAAAATTGCCAACAGATCATCTCGGATCAAAGAAAATTAAACACAGGACTGTGTCTGTCGATGGTTTGGAGGCACATCCTGTACTGTACTGTACAGGCTGTACATATTTGGGTCGATAGAGTTCAACTCTGCAGTGAGTTGGCTAATCTACATTTGATTATAAATAGAAGAACAAAATTCACGAAAAAACAGCAAATTTATCTGAAATATGCTCAAAATCCATACCACTACTTCCGGATAAAAGAACAAAAAGCACTTCTAAATTTGGTCAATTGGTTTATGGATGTTATACTTTAAAGACATCCACTTGAAAAATGTGAACAAATTCAAACCAATAAAACTGAGTGTAAATTGTCCTCACTGCTATTAAACATTGTGGTTCCGGAAATCTCTCGGTGGTCCTAATAATAGCCAAAATTTGAAATAATCCAATTCACATAATGTTGGTATCACAATCCATGATTTTCAAACTAAACTAAATAAATTTGTCTTTTTCTTATAGCGTAATCCTTGATTTCGGCGCCCCCTAAAGACTGGCGCCCTTGGCGGGGGCCAACCTGGCCAACCGCACGCTACGGCGCTGTATATACGTCAATCGTTTAGACGCATGTGCTAGGAAGTGTGGGTTCGATTCCCGCCCCGGTAAGGAGGAAACTTTTCGTGATCGAAAAATTCTCCACTGGTCCACTGGGTGTTATATGTCCTGTCCGTTGTCTCATGCTAGGTGTTAAATGTTCAGTCTGTGCGACCTCTGGTCGAAGACGGTGTCCCTGTCTTTTTAAAAACAAAATTTGAAATACTTCTTAAATATTCTGAAGGCTTTTTAATATAAAACGGCAAACAGTACCGAGATTGGACGAAGATTCTTTCAAAACAAAATTCGACAATATTTCAGTTTACTTTACCGATCGATACCAACGATATCTCGGTAACAATCAATTTTGATTAATTTAAGCAAATTGTTCACGAAGTGATTCTTAAATAACCAATTTCAGAAAAAAAAATCAACCAAAATTTTATGTCATCAGAAATAGATCTATAAACATATGTACTGCCAGAGAGCAAGAGATAGAATGGAAACAGACATACAAAAATGAACAAAGATATCGACTGTAAGTAAAAAAGCCATTGTCACCTATAGGTTAGTATTATCGTTATTAGCATTATTACTCTTTATAACCAAGTTATTACTTCCTATAGGCTGGACCAAAACTCGAACCCTTCAGTAGTTAGCTTTGCAAATGCGCATCTTACCGCCAACATGCGGAAAAATTCGATGTACAGAGAATGTCACACACAACTGGCATTATCCCTTTTCCGATCCTCAGCCATACACTTTTTTCAACCTCTCAGCATGAAGTGTTCCTTTATATTATTAAGACGCCTATAAAGGAAAGTATTCTGAAGTTGGACATTAGCTATATCTTGTCAAAAACATTTAAACAATACACACAAACTTGATAATACTTACATCCTGAACATGGAGCTCATACTGTATTTTATGTAGCACTTTCTGAATAAAATAAAGATAGGCGATCTAATTGATGTTTCCATTATAAACGTACATAGACTGTAGGGAATGTAGCCAAAAACATGTATCACTAATGACTAGTATCCTTTTTTTGATCCGGTTAACCGGTTCTTAATTACGTATTTGGTAGCTAGGAAATGAGGGACATGTAGGGTAAAGTGCCCAATAGTGGACCCCCAACCAATAGTGGACCCTCCAGCCATTTTTGCATTATTACAGCACAATGTAAACATTTTGCTATGAAATTCCATCGGGAGAACCTACCTTACAGTTCTATGATTTGATTACATGCATTGGAAATGCTATGGAAAGTAAAAATAGATGATTTTTTACAATTCTATAAAAAATAAACACGAGTGTGTCCATTATAGGAATATTTTGGGGGGTCCATAATAGGGAAGAAGAACGTCTCGAAACGGAACATAAAAATCAAATGAAGTGTCGACTATAGGGAAGCAATTTCCTATTATGGACCCCCAGGGGGTCTACTATAGGGTGAATTCAGTCAGACTTTAAAATGTTAATTTCAACGAATAACGTCGAGTATTTGCGTGTTTCATGTATGTATCGTGAAGAGGAGATGCATAGCTTGATGTTAGATATCACGCAGAATTAATATTTTGAAAATTTCCACTCTTTATGCCAGGAAGAGCAAAATTTCCCTACTAGGGGTCCACTATTGGGCATTTTACCCTATAACAAAAAGCAGGAGATGAGTGGAAACTGAAAATAAAAAAAAACACACACGATTCAATTGAAAAGCAAAATAAACACGTGGATGTTTTTCTGATGAAATATCTTAACAACATTTCTCCGATATATTGTGTTGCATCTATAATTTAGTTTGCATTTCTTCTTAATACTTCTCCGGAAAGTCTCCCCAAACGCGATATTGTGGCACTTACAACCCCAACAAAATTACTTACTTTCTCTATATTTGCAGGTTTTAAAATTGGCATTTTTATTCTGTTGTTTTAACTCACAAAATCTGGGTGGTCTAGCAACTACTGCTTCTGGCTTATAGCTGGTTCAATCTCGGGTTCGCCCTTAATAAAATTTTCCATGATCTAAGCTTTTACTTACCCCATCCAACTAACACAATTTTCTTTCCGTGACATTGTGGAGTTGCAGAGCCACTCTCGGTCTTTAGTAGCAAGAATACCTACACACTAACATTCCCCTCCTTTGCTAACTGATTATGAAGACTCGTCCGGCGTCCGGCGTCGTCCATTCATTTCATTCATTTAATTAGGTATCACTGAATCGACCATTTTCACGGTTCGAGGCCATATTTCTCCGCTCTCGATTACGCTCGCCAAATCGGTTCGTACTTGGTCCGCCCACCTAGCTCGCTGCGCTCCACGCCTTCGTGTACCTGACGGCTTGGAAGCGAACGCCATATATGCAGGGATGCTGTCCCGTATGCTTGTAACATGCCCTGCCCATCGTATCCTTTCAGCAGCTACATTCTGGATACAGGATTCGCCGCAGGGTTGGGCGAGGGCGAGGCACGATTGTGAGTGATATTAATGGAAATAGTGTGGTGAAACAGAATTGTCATCTGAGAAGATCTGGAAAAGCAGTAGCTATGGTGGGCCCGGAATTACACACAGATGGACAATATTCCTGAAAAAAACTATTAATCTGGTGAGATCCTTCTAATTTGGCCTTTTCCATTTTTATGTACCTACAATATTCCGCAACTCATGGTCAGTACAGTTATGTTGGAATCAATGTTTGATTCAGTACAAAAATAAAAAGATTTTTTTTTGTTTGGTTCATAATGTAGAATGATATGTTTCACATTGAAGGTTACCATATTGACAATTTCTTCATATATTCTTTTAAAATTTCTTCGAAAATTCGATCGATTTTATTTATATAATTTTATTAGAGGAACTATTGTAAACTTCTTAAAGAATTGTTCCGGTAATATGTTGGGGACTTTCTTCGGGAATTCCTCCAGGTCTTCGTACGGGTAATTATTCAGAAAATCATTCGACGATTCCTTTGTAAATTTGTTTACGTGTTCCTTTAGAGCATTCCTCGGAGATGTTTTGAGAAATTACTTTAGAAATTCGTTCGCAGCCAGAAAACCGGTACTATAAGTGTCAAACCGATATTGTTGATGCAACCAATCATTCACTACAACATGATAGACAACATATGCCAAGTTAAGCTTATTGAAGCAAAACAATTTTAAATGGCAAAATGATTTTAATGGTTACAGCGCCACTAGCGTTTTAGTAATTATATTCTCCGAAAATTTTTCGGTCATTTGTAGAAAGTTTCTTTTAGCATTTCTTCTACAAATTCCTTTGAATCTTCGGAAATTTGTTTAAAATTTCCATAGTAATTTCGAAATTCCTTCGGGAATCAAGAATTCCTTTGAAAATTCTTCTTGGAATTCCTTTGAAAAATGCGATAAATCCTTAAAGAATCCATTCGGAAATTCCTCCTGAATTATCTTTAGAAATTCCTCCAGGAATTCATTCGGGGGCTCATTTTGGAAATTCCCCCAAGGATAATTTAGAATAATTACGCTGATAATTCCTAGGAAACGCCTTGATTCCTGTGGAAAACCATACCAAAATTTTCTTTTTTTCAAAAAGGTAGTAGTCACCCTGTGGAAATTCTGGAAAATTCCTCGTGAAAAATTCGAAAAATTTTCCATGACAGATTTTAAATAATCCCGCGCCAATTAGAATGAATTTCCTATGGAAACTCCTAGCAATTTCCACTGATTTTTTTTCGTTTTGTGCCGTTTTACGTAAAAACTTCTCAGAGTCTCCCGCAGATATTCCGAAAAATGTTCAGTGTAAATTTGACAAAATATTTTGTTGAGTATTCTGGAGTACTCAACAGGAACTTTCTGAGAATTTTCCAAACAATTTCCTGTACAACATTTGGAACAATGAAAATTATGCAAACAAATTACATAATTACAAAGAACGGCAAAGCAGTTGCTGTAGAAAATTCGAAAATGTTTTCCAATAATGAATATTTTGGAAAAACTTAAAGAATTTTCTGATAAAGATGCTTCCTTTGGTTTCTTGAAAATATTCAGAAAAAAAATGAAAAAAAATCTTCGAGAACATTATATAAAAAATCACCACGTCGATTCACGCCGCCACCGGTGAAAATAACTTTCGGCGTGACACCAAAAACGCCGCCGCCGACCAAAATTCTGGCAAACGCCACCGCCGCCGATTTTCGAACCGGTGCACCCTCTTCACGGAGTTGGACATTGGGGAAGGTATTCGTTGGGTCAGGATTGGCCTGTAGCTAACAATGTGGCCATGATATATCTTACACCGTAAAACACCACTTAAAGGTGTCTACCCAAAGTTACGAGGAGATTGTTCCTACCGTCGTTAAAGTCCGAAAAGTATCACCCATCAATTATAACGTGATCGATTAGTGATTCAATCGACTAGCCGGGTCAACTAGTAGTCAATATAAATCACTCCATCGCGAGACGCTTCAGGAGAGGTGAAAATACGGAGATTCTTCGTAGGTCGGTGGCTAATTTGTTAAACACGGAATACAGGAACCATGTACATCGGTACACCGACGGCTCCTTTTCGAGGCAAGGGTTAGGAGTCACAGGTAGTAACCTTACAGTGACAAATAGCCTTCCCAAGCAATACAGCATTTTTTCGGCCAAAACCGCTACCCTGCTTATCGCTGCCACTACACTCTCCGTCAGCTACTCCGCAACATGAAGATTAAGGGGTCAGCTCCCTGGAACAACATGCCCAGCCACATGGATCAACAGATCATCTCTCGTCTTCGCACCGACCACACCCGTTTTTCGCATAACTTCGGTGGTAGTCTAAACCGGACTGTTTGCGAAATATGCGGAGTGTTGAATTCCGTCGAACATGTGATTTGCCGGTGTTCAAAGTTCAACGATCTCCTATCCAGCTACAGAATCCCCTCGAGTATCCAAGACGCTTTGGCAGATGAAATCACCAGCCTAGCAGCCCTCATCTGTTTCCTCAAAGACGGAGGGCCATATCAGCCGATTTAGTTGCCATCCTGGGCCTGCCGGGGACTCTAATCCGCGTGTAAGTCCCACCCCCGCGCCCCGGAAGCGAACGGGCTTCTTCTGGTATTTTCTCAAAACTCGATTTTGTTAGGACTCGTAGTAGTCAACTCGCAAACTTCGTTCGATAAACGTCCAACTTGTGCTGAAAAAATCATCTTTTTGCAAACAGTTGCACAAACTACTATTTTGTCAACTATGTAGGACAACTCTGAACCGTTCAAAAAGCTCAATATACTGCATTTAATCCCACAACCGTAAAATAGGCTTGGATACCTTGCTTATCTGTGGTAACCTGGAAATGATTGAGTTTGTGGGGAAGATTGACAAACGATTTACAAAATCAATCAAAATTCAAATATTACAACTATGCGATCATGGGCAGTATAAAAACCATTTCATTCATAAGTAATAACGTGTGTTTTGTGATGGGACATATAATCGCAGAATATTTACTACGCATAAGCAATTTTGTCAAGCATAGCTTGTCTGCACCTATTAAACGTGCATTAGAGCAGCGTCTTTGTCACAGAACTCTGATACACTCCTATACATTAGACCTCTTCATGTTTTCAAAAAGTATCAAAAATTTAACCGGTCAGCCCAGAATCACAATTCTTATGTTAAAATAAGTCTCCTGTCAAATTTTCAGCTAATTCGGATAAAATTTCGAGGTGGCTCAAGTCGATTTAGTGTTTTTGGACTATTTTTAATTTTGGAAAAAATCTAACGTGAGATATAAACGTCAAAAACTACCGCAAAAACCTCTATACGGAAGCTATTGGTGTGCTCTACAAGTCTTGTGAACATTACGATTCGTTCAGTTCACGTTTTGTCCATGTTAAAGTGATTTTTAAGCTTTTAAGTGCATAAAAATACTGTTTCCCCCAAAAGTCGTTGTTCTACAAAATTCTTGAGTTTATGACAAATGATTGTTAATTTATTATATTATTATTCCTCTTTTTTACCTGGAAATTTGAGTAATATAATTGCCCATGTGCGATTTACCGTTAAATTCTTAAAAATCAGAAGCTGAACATTTGTAAGAAATTTGCACGTTAGGATTTCTTCAAGCAAGTTGTTCGAACAAAACATAAATCAAACCATATGATATTTGATGCTTACAACAAACGACTTCCAAATTTTGTTAATTTCACCATATGTTTGCATGCTTTTAACAAGATGATCTGGGATATCACTTTGTAGGCGGCATTACGGATGGTGATCGATCGAAAGTTTTCACACTCCAGATTGTCGCCTTTCTTGTAGATGGGGCATATAACCCCTTCCTTCCACTCCTCCGGTAGCTGTTCAGTTTCCCAGATTCTGACTATCAGTTTGTGCAAGCAAGTGGCTAGCTTTTCCGGGCCCATCTTGATGAGCTCAGCTCCGATACCATCCTTACCAGGTGCTATATTGGTCTTTAGCTGTTGGATGGCATCCTTAACTTCCCTCAAGACGGGGGTTGGTTGGCTTCCAACGTCCGCTGAACTGACGTAGTCATCTCCTCCGCTGCCTTTACTTTCGCTGCCTGTACTCTCAGCGCCATTTAAATGTTCCTCGTAGTGCTGCTTCCACCTTTCGATCACCACATGTTCGTCCGTCAAGATGCTCCCATCCTTATCTTTATCCGGCATATTTCGGCTCGCGGCATCAAGCCTTTGCGGGATGCGTTGAGCTTATGATAGAACTTGCGTGTTTCTTGAGAACGGCCCAGCTGTTCCATCTCCTCGCATCTGCTGAAAAAGGCGGGTATGCTATCTCCGCTTCCGTCTATAACGTTCCACGTTCTGCCGGGTACCTTGCTGCAGCACGTCCGCCCACGCTGCGTTCTTCTCCTCCAGAATCTGTCTGCACTCTTGTCGAACCAATCGTTCCGTCGACTTCGTCACACGTACCCGACGTTGTTCTCCGCTGCATCGTTAATGGCTGCTTTAACGGTATTCCAGCAGTCCTCAAGAGGGGTCTAATCGAGCTCACCCTCTTCGGGCAATGCTGCCCCGAGATGCTGCGCGTATGTAGTGGCGACATCAGGTTGCTTCAGTCGCTCTAGGTCGTACCGCGGCGGTCGTCGGTACCGAACATTGTTGATGACGGATAGTTTTGGGCGCAGTTTAAGCTAGTGATAGTGGTCAGAGTCAATGTTAGCACCACGATATGTCCTGACGTCGACAATGTTGGAGAAGTGGCTCGATTTGTCGATTTGTGATTCTGTCTGCAATGATGATCTCCAGGTGTACCGATACGGAAGGCTGTGTGGGAAGTAGGTTCTTATTATTTTATTTATTCAGACTAAGGCCGAAGTGGCCTGTGCGGTATATAAGAGTCTTCTCCATTCGGCTCGGTCCATTGCTACACGTCGCCAACCACGCAGTCTACGGAGGGTCCGCAAGTCATCTTCCACCTGATCGATCCACCTTGCCCGCTGCGCACCTCGCCTTCTTGTTCCCGTCGGATCGTTGTCGAGAACCATTTTCACCGGGTTACTGTCCGACATTCTGGCTACGTGCCCGGCCCACCGCAGTCGTCCGATTTTCGCGGTGTGAACGATGGATGGTTCTCCCAACAGCTGATGCAACTCGTGGTTCATTCGCCTCCTCCACGTACCGTCCGCCATCTGCACCCAACATAGATGGTACGCAGCACTTTCCTTTCGAAAACTCCAAGTGCGCGTTGGTCCTCCACGAGCATCGTCCAGGTCTCGTGTCCGTAGAGGACTACCGGTCTTATAAGCGTTTTGTAGATTGTCAGTTTGGAACGGCGGCGAACTCTATTCGATCGGAGCGTCTTGCGGAGTCCAAAGTACGTACGATTTCCAGCCACTATGCGTCTCCGAATTTCTCTGCTGGTATCATTTTCGGCAGTCACCAGTGAGCCCAAGTACACCAATTCTTATACCATCTCGATTTCGTCACCACCGATGCAAACTCGCGGTGGGTGGCTCACATTGTCTTCTCTTGAACCTCTTCCTATCATGTACTTTGTCTTCGACGTGTTGATGACTAGTCCGATCCGCTTAGCTTCCCTCTTCAGTCTGATGTAGGCTTCCTCCATCTTCTCAAAGTTACGTGCCATAATATCTATGTCGTCGGCGAAGCCAAATAGCTGGACGGACTTATTGAAAATTGTACCACTCATGTTAATCCCTGCTCTTCGTATTACCCCTTCCAAAGCGATGTTGAATAGCAGACACGAAAGACCATC
Organism: Armigeres subalbatus; assembly: GCF_024139115.2. NCBI lineage: Eukaryota > Metazoa > Arthropoda > Insecta > Diptera > Culicidae > Armigeres > Armigeres subalbatus. Next base: position 116,548,051 of record NC_085140.1, read on the forward strand.
ACCTTGCCGTAACCCTCTGCGGGTTTCGAAGGGACTCGAGAATGCCCCTGAAACTCGAACTACGCACATCACCCGATCCATCGTCTCTTTGATCAACCGTGTCAGTTTATCCGGAAAACCGTGTTCGTGCATTAGCTGCCATAGCTGGTCCCGATCGATTGTATCATATGCGGCTTTGAAGTCGATGAATAGATGATGTGTGGGCACGTTGTATTCGCGGCATTTCTGCAGTACTTGGCGAATGGCGAACACCTGGTCCGTGGTGGAGCGTTCGCCCATAAAACCCGCCTGGTACTGCCCCACGAACTTCCTTGCAGTTGGTGCTAGTCGACGGCATAAAATTTGGGAGAGTACCTTGTAGGCGTTCAGCAATGTGATTGCGCGGTAGTTGCTACAATCCAGCTTATCGCCCTTTTTGTAGATGGGACACACGACACCTTCCATCCACGCCTGCGGCAAAACTTCCTCCTCCCAAATCTTGGTAATGACCCAGTGCAGCGCTCTAGCCAGTGCCTCACCACCGTGTTCAAATAGCTCTCCTGGTAGTTGGTCAACCCCAGGGGCTTTGTTGTTCTTCAGCAGGCCAATCTCCTCCTGGATTTCCTGGAAATCCGAAGCCGGTAAAATTATGTCCTGCGCGCGTTCTCCCAGGTCCATCACCATACCGCCATCTTCGTCTGCCACATCGCCATTCAGGTGTTCTTTGTAGTGCTGCCGCCACCTTTGGATCACCTCACGCTCGTTCGTAAGAAGGTTCCCGTTTATGTCCTTGCACATATCAGGCTGTGGCACGTGGCCCTTACGTGAACGGTTTAACTTCTCATAGAACTTTCGTGTGTTGTTAGCGCGGTACAGTTGCTCCGTCTCTTCACGGTCTCGATCTTCCTGCTGGCGCTTTTTCCTCCGGAAAATCGAGTTTTGTCTGTTCCGCGCCTGTTTATATCGTGCCTCGTTCGCCCTCGTGCGGTGTTGCAGCAATCTCGCCCATGCTGCATTCTTCTCTTCCACTAACTGTCGTACTCACGTTCCAGCTGCGCGTAGAATACGTCCTTACAATCGTCAGTGTTTCTGGAGTGTGGGCTATGGACGTTGATTATGCTGAAGTTGAAGAACCGGCCTTTGATCCTCAACTTGCACATTCTTTCATTGATCGGCCACCACCCGATCACGCGCCTTTTCATACCGCCCATCACTATGAAAGCTGTTCCCAGCTCGTGTGTGTTGCCGCAGCTCTGGTAGATGATATGATTACCTCTAAACGTTCGCACCATTGATTCCTTCCAACCAACAAACCTCCTGCAGCGCTACGATGCAGAATCCATGGTCTTTCAGCACATCGGCGAGTATGCGTGTGCTCCCGATGAAGTTGAGAGATTTGCAGTTCCACGAACCGAGTTTCCAATCGCTAGTCCTAGTCGCAGTGGTCTTCGCCGATTGCTCCGGTCCGTATTGAAGTCTTTTGAAGCTGTTTCTAGAACAAATCTAATACATTTCAATTCATGCGTTTATATTCGCCATAATAATTATTAGGCGATAACAATACTTCCGCCTCACCAACAAGCATTTGTTTACTTTGCTTGATAGGTAGATGGTTTGACAGTTCAATAGGTAGATTTCTGCCCGGTGGCATCGCTATCTCACACAATAGGTTTGTTTTGCAGCCAACATAACGCGACCGTATCCCACTGACAGTTCTGTATCCTAATGAGAATCAAATGTGATGCTTGTAAACAAAACACATACTATCATGAATTTTACACTGAGATGTTGGCTTCAAAAACATGGCGGCGTGCCACCCACCTGGTAGATTTGGCTTCACTATTTGCGTAACTCTATATATAATAGACTCTGTATTATAGGAATCATATGTGCAATATTGACATTTTGTTAGTATAGCAACGGGCACTTTTTGCCTTTCTCGTATACAAAGTATACGTAAAGGCTATAGGACCACTCCAAAATCGAACTTTTGATAGAAGGCTCGGAGACCCATAGTATTATATATTAATCGACTCAGCTCGACGAATTGATGTCTGTATGTGTGTATGTATGTGTGTTTGTGTACAAAAATGTGAGACACACTTTTTGGTACTTAGCATTATCCGATTCGACACGGATTGCGGTCTAGGGTCTGTTCACAAATTACGTAACGCTTTAGGGGGGAGGGGGAGGTCCAACTTGCGTTATACTTTGTTACACTAAAAGGTGGGGGAGGGGGTGGGTACTACCAAATGTTACGCATAACGCGAATAAAAATTTATTTGAAATGTTTTTTTTTAATCACTGATTGAAGTAATTGCTGACATGTCTTGATTCAAGTCGACGAATACGCATCAACACCTATCCACTTCACCACCATACTACCCATGATTGTCCCATGCTAGTCTTTGTAGTTTTTTACTTTTTATCTCAGATCAGGTTTCACGTATTTTATTTTTGAAAATTCTAAAAGACAGCGAGTTTTGTTCGAAAAATTGTTGCAAAATTTCGAGGCATTTTTGTCTGACGATGAATATTAACGATTTCTACAGATTATTTTATATACTCGGAAACGACGCTTTTATTGGTATGGTAAGTGTACCGATTTTGGCCACCTTAGTGCCTAATTTGGCCAAACCTGGAAAATGCGTATTTTTCAAAATATATCGATCAATTTCAACAGTGAAAAAGCATGAGAGATATATCCTCTGTTAGAGTAGAGCTAATAAAACCCACGAAAATTGCTTTATTTTTGGAGTTATGCGAGAAACTGGTCAAATTGGGAACATGGCCAAAACTGGTACAGTTCCCCAATTGTATTTCATGATTAGATCTTCCAAACTAAGCCAAAGTTATTAGAGGCAACCCAGAGAGTTTTCATTCTAAGCAATTGCATTTTAGCTCAACCACTTCATTCTTGATATCCTTGGTTTTTGACCATGTGCCGCCGTTCCTATTCTAACAATGTCAAAAAAATACCAAAATCTACATGCTTCAGGGAAGGAAAAAAAATTTCACAGTTACGCGTTACATGGGGGAGGGAGGGGGTACCAAAAGTGTTACTCTTTGTTACGAGGGGGAGGGAGGGGGTCAAAAACTAGGATTTTTGCGTTACGTAATTTGTGAACAGACCCCTAGTTGTTTCCTATTGAAAATTGGTCCAATCGGCCATTGCGTTCCAAAGTTATTTAAAAAACATTGTTTTTTGCCTTGGGATTTTTTTTCAAAAACGAAAAAAAAAATTCAAATATTGCAGCAATGCATTCAAATGACCGCAAATGAATATGAATTGATGGAAAAAGTAAAATCTATCCCCCTAAAGTGCTTTTTTGAACTCTCTTATGTGTTTTTTCTTATTTTTGTATGCGCGAGAAAGGCACCACCAACGTTAGGTGGATTGATGTGGGTTTTACAATAAGTGTCGGAAGTAGAAAAATATGCCACTAGTCCAGGTGACGCTATCAAGATCGGTGATAGAGCTCTAATAAAAAAATTACTAATACTTGTCATACGATTCGAAGACGAACACTGGCGTTAAAGTCCCATTCAGATACCACATGTACATTTAATATTTATGCAATATGTACTTTTATGAAACTGCACTTGTCACATACACACCTATAAAAACCATTTCAGTTATACGTAATAAGTGTATTTTGTGATGGGAAACATAATCGCAGAATATTTACTACACATAAGCAATTTTGACGAGCATAGCTTTTCTGCACCTATTAAAAGTGCATTAGAGCAGCGTGTTTGTCACAGAGTGTGAGCTTCTACATGTATGGAAACCTTGAGGTCCATTGAGAGCTCACGGACGGTCCACGTATCAAACTCAAATTTAGACTCATCCATTTTTAACATAACAATGAACATTTTTTAAGTTATGTATTCAACTATCCAAATTACAATTTTTGAAAAATAAGAAACGGTATAACTCATGAACTTCGGAAAGTTTCCTCTGTATAGAAAAATAGGAAGTCTATACTTATTAGGTACATTGTATTTTGTATAGGTATTTTGTTAAATACATAAATGCATAACAGTTGTGGATAGGAAATCAAGTAAACATGTGAGTGTAATAAATTTATGGGCAGTTAAATATCTTGGCTGCTCATATGCACAGTAGGGCAGTTTACATTTCAAAAATGTTCGAAAATTTCAACTCCCATATGTCTATTGGCATCATTTTGATAATATAGGAGTCTTGGCAAAATTTCAGGTGGTCATTTAGGGGTGGCGCGAAGTCAATTTATGTTTATATGGAAATTTGTATGGGAAAAACTGAAAATTTATTGTAATCCCCCTACAACTCTTAAATCGTGATGAATTCAAATAAACATACCCAACCTGCATTTTTGGAATCCATTTGAGCTCAACCAGTGGGTGACTCATTAGTTTTGATTTATATTTCCACTGCTACGTTGATGCTAATTACACCATTTTAGCCATTTATCCCATATTCGCACTGACAATAGACCCGTTCAACCCACTCATAACTCAAGACAAAATTTTCAAAACGACTTATCTGCTTTTGTAAACAAAGATTCAAACGACGATTTGACGAATCTGATAGCTCTCCCACGCAAACTAACACCACCAACAGGTAGCAGAAGGTTTCCGCTACCTGTTGATGGTGTTGGTTTGCTTGGGAGAGCTATCAGATTCGTCAAATCGTCGTTTGAATCTTTGTTTACAAAAGCAGATAAGTCGTTTTGAAAATTTTGTCTTGAACTAATGTGTTATCTGGAGGTCTCATTTATATAGATTACAAAAAGGGAGGTTGGGGATGTTTATTTGAATTCATCACGATTTGACAGCTGTAGGGAGAGTTGAATAAATTTTACGCTTTTCCCATACAAATTTCCATATAAACATAAATTAACTTCGCGCCACCCCTAAATGGCCACCGAATTGCCTGAAATTTGGCCAGGAATCCTATATTTTAAAAATGATGCTAATAGACACATGAGAGTTGGAATTTTCAAACATTTTTGAAATTTGAACTGCCCGAATGCACAGCACATGTTTCGAAATGGACAAATTGATATGAAATTTACGAAAAAGAATCCACATGTCTTGGAGGGAGGTAGTATGAGATTGACGGTTCGTGTCCCTCCAAGACACGTGGATCTTTTTTCGCAGATTTCATATCAATTTGTCCATTTCGAAGCATGTACTGTGAATATGCGCAGCCAAGATATTTAAGAAAAAAATATTTTTCTTTCAATTACTTAATTTCAGTTTCAATATAACAGTGAGCTACCAACAAACGAAAATTCAGACTGAATTTGAAATGGTGAGAAAATAGACTAAAAACGACCTTGGGGGTATATGTACAACCCCTTGGTGCAACGGAAGCACGTAAACCTGAGATGAGATAAGACATCTCACTGTCCCTTTTTGAAACCATTTGCCTGTCAGAAAAGGCCAGTTTTGATTGGGAGATTTGACAGACGCCGGCAAGCGCAGCGTTGCTTTATTTTGCTGGTGGGAGCTTTGTTATTACTTTCGCGGTGTTGCTAGTAGTCGGGGATTTTCCAACTTCAGTTTCTAAAGAAACAAGTAAACACGAATAAACGTTTGTTACATTAATTTCAACGTGAAATAGAATGAATCTCGGAATGAATAATAAAAATGTTATTATCATAGTCAGAACTGCAATCATGAAGTACAAATGAACAGCTCAGCATTCGGTAATTATTGATTGAACTTTATTTGTCTTGTTAATTTTCGGTTAGTTAAATAAGTTGGTCACACTGGAGCTGTCCATTGCGTGGATTGCGGGTAATTTGTGTGAGGGCAATCAGCTCCGAGGTGTCTTATAACATTATAGTATAGTAACTAAGACGACGGTTGGATACAGAATGATATTTATTCCTCGGTTCAATGTAACTTACATTCTTTTATGCTAACTAGATCCTACATCTTTCCCCTCGTCATTTTTTATAAATATCAATAATCAATTGAATAAGGTATGCTAACAAAATTCAAATTAGGGGAACTGGGGGTAGGATGCCCACGTTAAGGAAAATGCCATTTTTATCAATGAAAACCACCATTTCAGCCAGTTTTCATCAGCGCATACTAAAGAACAGCATATCTGCGACTGACTACCGATGACAGATATCTAATTCCACATTTTATTGCACAGAAATTTGATTTTTAAAAAGCACCCGAAAAATATTGATTTTGAAACCATGCGGGGTGAGATGCGCCAGTGGATGGGTTAAAACGCGCATGTGTTTATCGTACTGATTTTCATTTTAATTGCCTACATTAAGGCAATTAACCGAATGTTTCAGCTGTTTCGGTCATACGAAATGAGCATGGGCGTGCTGCCCCACACCGACCTCAGAAGTTTGAAGGCCCATCAAATCGTTTTAAGACCAATTTTGACGACGATTTCGTGTGGAACATAAAGAACACGAGTAAGCAGCATGGCTCATGGCTCAATTTTCAATTTACCAATGAATAACAGCGATAGAAAGACTAAATTTCACCGAGCTAGAATTGCATCAAAACACGCAAAATCATTTTCGAGTTTTTCATGTGTAACTAGAGAAAAATCATGAAATATATGTATCCAATGGCAATATTTTTCATTGATTCATCGTATAGACTATTTAAAATAATCACAATGGGGATATTTAACCTTATTCAGGGATGGCGCGTTTTAACCCCTATGGGCGTGTTACCCCCACTTACCCTATAATCTTTCAAGTATGAAGGTTTCGTTCTGATACGCTTTGGTGGAGGATGGATATCATTTTCTGCTTCATTTGATGTATCGTTGTTTATTTCAATTTTGTGATTTGACAGAATCTTCTACGGCTCCATCATTTTCATTGCTTGCAGATACAGGGTTTTGGCTTTGTATACACTTAGCGTGATTTACGTGGCGGCTTGATATAACTCCAGTTCTCAAGTTTTTCAACGCTAGGCGCGTTCCATCACGGCGAATTACAACATGTAGATCCGGATGAAATTTGCAGGAAAGTTTGTTTCGCTTGATAAAGTTTTTCACCACAACGTGATCTCCAACGTCTATGTGCGAAGGTTTAGCATTCCTTTTACGGTCAGTATACTTTTTCCCTTCGTTCTTAGATTTCTCGTCATTTCTTCTCGCTTGATCGACATCAACTTTTCGTCCTGTTCCTGGAAGCTTATCTCTGATGTTCCACCCGAACATCAACTCAGATGGAGAGTAGTTTGTTGTGGAATGAGGTGTTGCTCGGTATGCATGCAGGAAGTCTTGAAGATCGCTTCTCCAATTTCTACCCATGGCATCGCTTATTTTCACAGTTTTGAGAATGGTTCTGTTTTGCCTTTCTACGAGTCCATTTTGGAATGCTGCGTATATTGATGCAATTAGTGTTGCAAAATTTTCCAAATTCTTGAGAAGAGAATGGCTGCCCATTATCGCAAACTATTTCTTCTGGGTACCCGAAACGAGCAAACATTTCCCGTAATTTTGTGATTGTTACCTTAGCCGTCATTGATGAAAGAATAGCTACTTCAACAAATCTAGAGTAATAATCTGTAGCAACTAATACATGATTCCCATCAGGTATTTCCATAAAATCAATGGCAATTTTCTCCCATGGTTTATCAGGCATTTCCGACCTAACAATTGGATGTGAGTCAGGGTCAGAAACAAGAACACATCCATGGCAATTTTTGACGAATTGTTCTACCATGTTATCCATCCTAGACCACCACACTTTTGTTCGTAATCGTCGTTTCATAGCTGTAATTCCAAGGTGAGGCTCGTGTGCAAGTTCCAAAATACGTTTTGGAGAGTTCTTGGAATCACAATTCGTTGATCTTTGTATATTAGGGTCCCGTCGCTAGATAGGCTGTTTGCTAGTTGTTTGTACCTTATCTATTGAAATAAATAAAATAAAATTATTTGAAAAACTATACATGCATATATTGATTTCAGCAATATTATTAAAGTTTTTCCTACCAATGTTTTCGGCCAACGTTTGGAGTCATAAGGCAACCATTTAGATAACTCTTGAAGTTCTTGATCACTATTCGTTGCAGACATGATTTCTTTATTAGATAGTGCTGTAGGACAACTGTCCACTCCAACCATCTTTATAATCCTCTCGCATTCTTCGTCAAAACTTGGACCAGTGTTCGGACACGATTGACATAATCTTGAAAGTGGATCCGCAATGTTGTTCTTTCCGGGACGATACATGATCTTGAAATCGTACGACATTAATCTCAACTTCCATCGTTCTATTCTAGGTGAAGGTTTCAACCGATCACCGAAAATAACGACCAACGGCTTATGGTCGGTGATTAAGAAAAAGAATTTTCCGTATAGGTAGTGATGAAACTTCTCACATGCCCATACTAAAGACAATGCTTCACGCTCAGTTTGGGCATATTTTTGTTCAGTCAAAGTTAATGTTTTTGAAGCGTAGCTAATTATGCGAAAATCCCCGGCCTTGTTCTTCTGGACAAGCACTGCACCAACCCCGACGGGACTACCATCGGCAATTACGAAAGTGTCGTCAGCGATGTCGTAATATCCTAACGTTTCTTCTTTAAGCAAGATTCGTTTAATTTTTTCAAATGCGTTCTGATGCGTATCATTCCAACAGAATTTGGTACCTTTCCTAGTCAGTAGATTCAATGGGTAGCTGATCGTTGCCATATCTGGTACGTAGCGATGAACAAAGTTAACTAACCCCAGAAAGCTCCTTACTTCTTCTGGAGACGTCGGTGGTTTCAATTTCCTAATAGCCTCTAGTTTATCTTGAGCAACGGTAATTCCACATCCCGAAATGTGGTACCCCAAGAAATCGGTTTCTTTTACAGCTCTTTCTACTTTAGATGTGTTTACTAGTACGTTGTATTTCTTAAGACGTTCATGTACTATTTTTGTTCTAAATTCTAGTTCGTTTTCATTTTTAGCGGGAATGAGGATATCGTCAATGAAAACAATCAACCATGGAAGGTCGGCAAAAATTGTTTCCATGACCTTCTGAAAAAGTTCAGGCGCAGCGGACAACCCAAACACCAATCTTTTATATCGCATCAAACCAATAGGACTGATAAAAGTGGTTATGTAGCGACACTCCTCTTTCAGAACAACTTGATAGAAAGCTTGTTTCACATCTAGCTTCGTAAAGATTACATTGCCTCCTATTTGTTTCGTCATTTGCTCCAACGTAGGAAGTGGGTGGACCTCGCGAACAACAGCTTTATTTGCTTCGCGAAGATCCACGATAATTCTAACTTCATTAACGCTTTTACGCTTCACTAGCATCGGGGAGACCCACTCGGATGCTCCAGAAACGCGCTCTATGATGTCTTGCTTTTCTAATTCCTTTAGCTTTAACAATGTCAATTCTTCTAAGGGAAATGGAATGCGCCTTAGGCTTTGTCGAACGGGAGGAATGGTTTTGTCTATCTTTATATTGGCTTGAATTCCTGTGTATGTGTGTGTGTATTTTTTTTTAGATTGGAGTTATATATTTATCTATTTTTATATTCTTCTAAATTTACTTGAGAATTAGATCTTACCGGCTATGCAGAGAAGGGATCAGATTGAATAACGCTCAAAAACTTGATAATGCCTAATTTGACGGCCGTATTTGCAGATAGCAAAAAACATTTTCCACTTTTGATAACATACAGTGTGGTTTCCACGCTTCTTCCTTCAAAACAGATGTCCGTAATTACTTCTCCCAGAACTGTCAATGGAGCTGGAGAACCATATGCGTGAAATACTTTATTGCTTCCTTTCTTGATGCCATATGCTTCAAACCCTGTTGTCTTCAACATTTTCCAATCGTTCTCACTGAGAATATCTTCCTCTGCCCCGGTGTCGATAACTAACTTCACAGCAACACCACCTACGCTAGCAGTCACAAAGCGCTTCGTTGCTCCCAAGTGAAACAGATCGAAAGTTTCGCCATTAGCTTGGTTTTCAGCGCATTCATCACTCACTTCTCGAACAAACCTTTTCTGCTTCGGTTTGAGATTATCCTGGCGATAATGCTTCGTGGATTTCTTTCCTCTCAGACAACAGCGAGCAAAATGTCCGATCTTGTGACAAACCTTGCATTTGCGGGACACAGCAGGGCAGGATGGATCCTTTGAACTATGTCGCCCATCACACCGGAAACATCGACTGGTATATGAAGAACTTGCCTTATCTTCTAGATCATGGTTTCCCAAACTGTGGGTCCCGACCCCCAGGGGGGTCGCGAGCGGATTGTTGGTGGGTCGCGCAGAACAAATATTAATTGCAGCTCGAATGCCGAACCTTTTGATCATTTTTTTCAGCAACATTATTTCAAGTTCAAACCGCATTTTATTTTAAACTAGCAGGCCCGACGAACTTTGTTTCGCCCAAAATTGCAGAAATTTCTTTTTCATTTGTATGGGAGACTCCCTTTCCAGAAGGGGGAGGGGTTTCGAACCACTACAGAAACATATTTTTCCTTTCAATTCCTCCACATGTTAGATTTGATTCCATTTGTTTGATTAATTCTCGAGTTAAGAACAAATTGATGTTCAATTTGTATGGGAGCCTCTCTTTCCAAAGCGGGGAGGGGTCTCGAACCATCTTAAGAAACTTCATCGGCCCCAAAAACCGATGCACACTAATTTTCACGCCGATTGCTTCAGTAGTTTCCGAGTCTATTAGGTTCAGACAGACAGAAATTCATTTTTATGTTTATAGATATCCATAACCACGCTATTTTATTTAAATATTTATGCCTTAAAGCTGTCCCCTTAATGAAGTAAAATAAAAACGCTAACATTTTGACAAACAATACCATCGTCATTTTTTGCATTTGTACATGTAAGGTAACGTGAATATTTTTTATGTGGAAGAAGTGGAAACAAATGACATTCTGATTCAATTAACGCTTAATACTACTTGGTAAAATGCATTTTTTCATAGGTGGGTCGCGAGACATATAGAATTTTGCTAGGTGGGTCGCATACCCAAAGGTTTGGGAAGCTCTGTTCTAGATAGCACTTATTTGAATGACGGAGAGAGTTTTGTGGTTCATTTGTTTGAATTACATTATTCACCTCAGTACTGGGGGTTCGGTTTCCCTTTCCGGCTTAATTGGAATTGCACGGATTCCTGAGTTCGAGCCATTGCTAGCACCTCATCTAGTGTGTAGTCCTTTTCTAACCACTTGCGCTTCAATTTGTCGTCTTTGGTGTTTGACACGATTTGATCCACAATCATATTGTCCGTTTGACTTCCGAATGAACAGTTGGCTGCCTGTTTCTTTAGGCGAATTGCGTATTTGTCCAGCTTTTCATTTGGCTCTGGAAGTATTTGCCGAAACCTCTGCCTTTCAAATGTTTTCGACACGCGGGGTATAAAATACTCATCCAGTACTTGAAGAGCCGCATGATAACGGTTGCTCAGAAGATGCGATTCATTTACCTGTATTTTCGAAACAATTCTACGGATGTCGGAACCGCCAAACAGCATTAATGATTTATACTTTTCTTCGTGATCAACCACATTTTTCCAATCGAGATACGCCTCGAAATGCTCTCGCCACTTCTCCCAGCGGGCCGCTGGATTGCCCTCATCGTCTTCAACAAATGGCGGCACAATCTGGTTGACCTAATGAATGTATTTTTTTTTTAATAATTATATGGTAGTATAGTCCTGTGTATGAGCATAACAGGTTAATTTGTTCTTTTTTTTCTGGTGACTTTTTCCAAAATTTAAATAGAGACTTTCACACCAACCATTAATTTCAGTTTATTTAGTATTCATTGTCCTGATTATTTCAGATTTCACTGATTTCAAGAGGGTCATCCCGACTACCTTGAATCTCGATTCGTAAAATCCTGAACTAACCTCGATAGATTCATCAACTTTTGGGTCTCACAGTTATATTAGTGATCCTTTCGTTATTCAGTTTGGTACATGGTTAAGTGAGAGCCATCCCGGGCCTTCCGGGTCTCACTGGAGGGCCATCCCGTTTAATCGGGCCTCCGTTCAGATTTATTTATGTGAGGCGCATCCCGGCGTCCCGGGTCTCACTTTATGATTCGAAGGTCGTACTGGTATGTCGGGCCTCTTTTGGTACGTTAATTAATGGCTGGTTAAAAATTCTACTTTCCAATTTTATTTCTAGGATTTTTTTTCTTACCATAGAATATGCCATTATTCAAAATCAAGGGACTTCCTTCCGAAACTTCCTCGTATTCTTCATTGATTCGCAAATAATCCCAATTTCTTCCTTCCTTTCAACTTCCGCCAAATCGTTTTTCCGAGCGCTAAAGTTTTCACTCGTCGCCAAATATAGTATAGTAACTAAGACGACGGTTGGATACAGAATGATATTTATTTCTCGGTTCAATGTAACTTACATTCTTTTATGCTAACTAGATCCTACACTCATCTCAGACGAAAACGAGTGAATACGAACTTACAGTTTTGGCCGACATACACGTCCTAATGTCTACATACCGACAAGCCCAGATTGAGTGGAATAGTACGAATTTGTATTATCAAATTTGTGCAAAAAATATCCACTTTGAACGAATTTTATCAAAAGGTATTTAAAAATGTAAAGATTTATCTAACAACGGAGTACACCCGAGCTTGTTTTTTACTGTTTGTAGCGACCTTTTCTGCGTAATCATAGAGCATAACAGAATCAAATTTAAATTCTTCATTAGACTTTAAAATCAAACTTGAATTTGATGCTAATATATTAATAGATATATTTTAGATTTACTCTGGCACATAGTATCAACGCCATTGAGAAGCTGCATGCATTAAACTCGAAATGCCTGATTAAAACAAATAAAAGTATCTGCATTTTTCCGGTTATAACACAGAAGCCAGTGACATTTATAAGAATATATTGCTGAGATACCCCTCTCACAGAACATTATCAAACTCCTCTTTCTAATAACCTCTAATATACATATTATCTTTTGATTCAAGTTGGATTTTTTTTAACTTTTCGTAGCAAGAGAAAAACATATTCAAAAAATGAAATTTAATTGGAATCTCGACGCAGCGCTCGAACTAAATAGTATTAAAAGGCTTACTCTTTTGTAAGTACGTACAGCAAACACTAAACACAGTAATCTAATTAAAAATGTATTTCTTTAAACCCTGTGAAATGCAAAAATTTGAAACACATTTTTTGATGCCTTGGAATGCATAAAAATGTATAAAAGTATCTGCATAATTTCCGGTTATTAAAGGAGCTTACATCTACAAAATTACCCACCCCAATCAAGCTGATCTATTTCAGTTGGCGCGACATTTCTTAAATTAATCAATTCCTAAACCACTCAATTCACTCTCGCATTCAAATCTAATCGACGCCATCAAACTCAACCGTTTCGAATTTTGTCCAAGCGGAAACTAAACTGGGGCCGCCTCTAGCTCAATGGCAAATTACGCGACTTATTAAAAGCAAGAAGATGCTAAAAGCAAAATGCTTTTTCCTTATGAGTAGAATATTGTTATGATAGAAATATGATAGGCTGCGTTCGAGTTTGAAATGTGTTGATGACTCAAAAACACCCATGAAATACCAAGATGCGAGCCAGCAATGTCCTGAGTGAGGCAGGTAATTCCAAGAGGCAGACAAATTAAACTCAATCTGCTCCATATCGGACCCCCTATGACCTGCCGAAACAGCTCATCAAAGTCTCGAGACGCAGGATGCTCTCTCGGTGGTAACTGATTACAAGTCCCATTCATATCGCTCACCGTTGTTTACTTCAAAAGAACGTTTTAACAAAGGCCTTCCGAATTTACCAAAGCCTGCATTATACTAATGGTTGAACTGCGTCTCCGCCTATTTAACCAATACCTACAGCAGGAACGCTACTGGTGCGATGAGAACAGCGTCAACTGATGTCTACACCGACGTCGACGCTGACGCTGACGACGACTGACGACGACGACTGGAAGCGGTCCACGCTTTTCCGTAGTTCTCTTCCCGCGCTCGACCGGTAAGCAGCTTCAGTTTCAATTCGCGAGTTTCTTCGCCCGCTGGCAGGCACCGAGATTCGAGAAGACGACAGAAACCATCAACATCGATTAGCTACCGCACGCGGCTGATAAGGTACGCTTGCCCGTGGAGTGATTTACTGATCTACCTTTGGATCAGGTGAAACCGAGTTAATCCGAGACTGGGGGAGCCCATCGATTTATTCGCGACAGAGTGTTCAAATTGCGTGTTACAACGGGTTATCATTAGCACCTGGGCTCGAACTGTTGTGGTAGGAGGAAAGTGAGTAGCATGGGGGCGTTAAAAGAAACACAATAACGCCGCAATGCAAAGTGCTGTGTTCTTCAAACAGCGACGCAGAACGATTGCGGTGCGAAGTGTATTGAACTGATGCTGATAGGTATTTATATATGATGAGTGATTTGCTTATCAATTGACCATTTCGGGGCTAAATGGACAACACGCTGATCTGTATGTTAATTTGACATTACTATACTTGGCAGATAAGCTGGGGTGTTTGTTGCTGAAAGGAGCATCTCGTTATTGGTGAAGTGAAGAAATAGAACGCAGATCACAAAGGAAACAGTGCTTATCAACATACCATTATTGCTGAAAAGCAATTTACAAGAAACATTTTTTGAAAATGATGTGACTGTGAATTTGGGTATTGTTTTCAAACTTCCGTTCATAAATTTCTCAGCTAACTTACTACCAAACTCTGGAATAGAAAGAAATAGTAGAGGGTTGTATCAAAGATACGACCGCAAATTGAACGTAGAATTACATAAAGTGCAATAGAGGATACGAAATTTGATCATCAACATTTTATGCATGTTCATGCCGGATGACTAACAGTCGAAATGTAGGCAATTTACTGTTAAAGTGCAATTTCAACATTGACTGGCGAAATTAAATTTTTCAATAGTTAAATTCATTAAATTAATTGTTTAAAATAGTTGTATAGAATCTTAGAGTGTTTACTAATCGATTTATTGCTAAATCTCCGGAATCCGTTGAAAAACAGCTGTGTTATTGGTCCCAAATTGGAAACTTTGGGATGACCCCCTAATCTTACCGAAAGACGTAATTCTACGTCAAAAAATTGGAGGCTTGTTTATTGAATTATCTTTGCAAGATTACAGACGTGGTTTGTATAATATTCCATATTATTCTACTAGCTTGGCAGTAGAATGGTAGTCTTCACTGCCTCGTACTTGACTCGTTGAATAATGAAATTTAATTGTATGGTAGAAATCCATCTTCCATAAACATTGTGTCCCAAGTTATTGCGTAGATGACTAGTTCGACTCTTGTTCTGTACTAGGACCATTCCTGGTGAAATGGATTCATCATATCCTGTGTTTTCTAAGCAAAGATGATGCAATGCGGCAATTTAATTAATAAGTAGCAATGATTAAGGGTTTAATAATACCTTCAATAAATTAAATTTTCAAAAAAAAAAGATCTGTATCCAATTGCGAAATTACCGCAAAAATTTTAATCAACATCATCAAAGAACTAGACACAGCCGCAACATGCGCTAAAATATGATTTGGGGCAAGTGTGCCATATGAGCAAATGAACCACCACCCTATTAAACAACTCTGCAGGTACACAGCTAGATTCGATCGTATTACCATATATAGAATAGTCAAATATTCACTTTTTATTGATCAATTTTTTAAAGAGCGTCAATATTATGTGCAATTTAATAAAAGTCCAACGAATTTAAATTAGCCGTCAGATTACATAGAAATAAATGATCGAGAGAGTGTCTATAGCAGTATGAAACTGAATGAAAAAGTAATTATTTCTAGCGGTCAATTAAAAGAAAATATTTGTTCGAAAATATTTCAATCATTTCAATCAAGCAATTTATTGTTGAACTGTATAGCCGTCATAATTAAAAAATCCAATATCGAATTGTTTTACTATAAAAATAAAATTCAATCTAATGTAATTTGAACTGTTTTCTTCGGATATTTTATTTAAAAAAAGTGTATGAAAAAATCTAAGCTTTTGTATAGCTACGATACTTAACAACCCGTACATTCTAATGCAAAAACTTCATTTACAATTGAATAAACGGTTCATAACAATGCTTTCTAATGTATTTCTATTATTTCATCTACAATATAATCTATGGTCAATTTATTGTTTTTGATAGTAATGTTACAATAAATTGTATTTTTTTGCCTTTCTCGTACACTAAGTGTACGTAAAGGCTATAATACTGCTTCAAAAACATGTTTTTTCTATAATATTTTTTATTTGGATGCTCATCGAATCCTTCCAGCTTATGCCACCTTCTGGATACTTGGGTCGCCGTGGTTGGTCCTAAGTACGTTTTTTTTAATACTTCAAATGATTGCAAGTCCTCCTCTTGCATGGTCAAAGTTTCATGTCCATAGACGATCACCGGTCTTAAAAGCGTTTTATACAAAAGTACATTTAGTGCTGGCGTGAATCGTGTTTGATCGCAGTTTCTTCTGAAGCCCGACTTGCACAAATGATGTGCCTCCATTGTTCACGACTAACATTATTATCAGCCGTTAGCAATGGTCCAAGGGAGACGAAAAATACCTCAACCACTTCTTCCCAGGCGGACCCTGTCGCGCTTGGTACCAAATCTATAGCACGTACTTTGTCTTCACCACCAGTCCAACTTTTGTTGCCTCACGATTCTCGTCCAAAATTTTCCATAGTTCTAAGCGGTCTATAGTGTCGTATGCCGCTTTGATATCGATAAACAGATGGTGCGTTTGGGCCTGGTATTCACGGCATTTTTGAAGGATTTGCCGTACAATAAAGATCTGGTCCGGTGTCGCTTCCCACATACTCATTCACTATTGGTGAGAGACGACGGAAGATGATCAGGGATATCTTTTGTAGGCGGCTTTAAGGATGGATGGCGCTCGAAAGTTCGCACACTCCAGCTTATCACCTTCCTTGTAGTTGGGGCATATGGCCCCTTCCTTCCACTCCTACGGTAGCTGTTCAGTTCCCCAGATTCTGACTATCAGTTTGTGCTGCTTTCCGGGCCCATCTTGGTAAGCTCAGTTCCGATTCCATTCTTACCAGCTGCTTTATTGTTCTTGAACTGTTTGATGACATCCTTAACTTCCAGGCCGTATTTCGCGGATTTGCTCTTCCAGTCGCGAAAATCGCGGTTCCTTCACTTTCGGTTCACTTTCTTGAAAATTGCGGTTTTGGAATTTTCTGAAATTGATTGGTTAATTTCGAGATGTGTAATGTTTTTTTTTTCATGAGGAGTAAGCAATACTTTGGGATTCAAACATATTATAATCCTCATAATATTTTAATTATCGTATGATTGTTGGTTGATATTTACACGACATTTAACAGACCATCTGTTGACCTGACAAATTAATTATATTGTAATTCTGGATATTCGGAACGCCGAATTGTGTTTAATAGTTACCTAATCTTTGTTTTCAATATTGTTGACAGTGGTTCCATGAATGTTTTTGCAAAAACGCGGACCAGTATTACAAATTGGGGAACGACACTTTGTTCATTTTGCACTCCAAGGGTGTTATTTTCCGGATCCAATGCATTGAAATTCGCAACTGGGAACGCCGAAACTGAGCTAAAATATGCTGGCTATCGTACGTAATCATGCTGGTTTTTATCAGCTCTGTACACGGTTGAGCGATAGAGAGGTCCTTCATCTTTTCGAGTCTGCATCCAGTTCTGCTCCAGTACTCCAGGCTGCTTATTTCAACTATTTACTATCTACACGCAAAAAAAGCGTTCTCGAATTCGTGAACCAGCAAAAATACAACGTGATTCAACTCATGGAGTTGGGAACACCAGTTACGTTTTCCAGAACGTTCCAGGAAACGTGACTGTATTCCCGAATCCGTAGCTGTTGTTCCTGAAAAAATACAGCCCTTTGTACTGTCATGGCGTAATCTGAATAGGCTATTAGATATTTTTTCGGATTAAAAAGTTTTTGTTATTTCACGATCAAAAATTCCTCGTTTCTTTGTTTGCATGTGCCTAGTGTTGTTAAAGATCATATGCTTGTCATTTGATAAATTTTTCTTAAACTTTTATAGAAACCCAAGTACACAGGATTCTGTTTTTACACGATTTTTTTTCGCTCGTATTTTTGATCGTGTGACTTTAATTTACCACCAAACTCTTCGCAACATGTTTCAAAAAATTCAAATAAATCAAAGAAAAATCACATGATAATTAATAATATGCGTTACACATTTAGGATGAGTGGAAAGTTGAGAAAATGTAAATCGTGTAAAAACAGAATCCAGTGTAATTTAATAATTTTAAATCAGCCCGCCATAACACTTGAGTGGTCTAAAATGTTTAAACAAAGATACATAGGATTTTTTTTTCAAAAATGTCACTTGTCATTCGACATAATGCCATTTGTATGACATTTTGCCTCCCATGCCTTTATGGCTTAACTACATATTAACAGCATTGTCCTGCCAGACGCTATAACGCTATAGGTACGTTCCACCTCATAATTGATATCGCGCTTCCTAAAAAGAGATTTAGACAAATGGATGCCAATGACATTTTACAACACTGCTCGTGCCTGAGCACATTACTTCATGGGAAATCACGGTTGGTTGCAAATCCGATGATCCACTGCTCGGGATAGATGGATGGTCAATGGACGATGCAATCCCTCCGACTGGGTACTTGTATGTTCATGGGGAGCAGAATCACACAACTCCTATACTGCCGCTAACCGCGAGTCGAGCACATCTGTATATGGCGTCCATATACAGATGTGCTCGACTTACGGTAAGCGGCGATATATTCCCTTCTACTATTCAGTGAAGAAAGATCCATTCATCGCATCGTGGAACACCGTATATTGATCAATTTGTTAAACATTCCGCAGACCTTATAGTCTTTTCTATCTGCCTCTGCATCTATTTATCAGAGAGTTCTTCAAGCTTTGTTGGGTAGGATTTTAGGACCTGTCTGGAGAATCAGATTAGAAAAATCAAGTTCTTAAGGATTCTGGTCCTCTGGGTTTCTAAATAGTTACCACATTGAAATTATTTCTGCTTTACCATTCAAACATTATAAGGCATTTCCTTTTTTCCTTTGTTCAAAGTATCGATAAATTAAAAGCAACAGTATTGAAATTTTGCATTTTAATATGTTTCCACGTGATAAGGCCATTATTTTCATTTGTCGCGGTTTTGGTTTTGAAGTCGCGAATTAATCCAATAACTGTCTCCGTTACGGAGGTTGATCCACAGACCTTGACTCTATGGAGTTGGTAAACTTCCTGGAGCCCACGACAACAACAAGAACTACAAGGAATACAAACATATACCCAGAAGGGGTCACACAACTTGTTTATTCTTCAATAACTGCCTCCATTACGGAGGTTGATCCACAGACCTTGACTCTATGGAGTTCGTAGACTACCTGGCATCAATGACAACATCAAGATCTACTTGAATTACAAATATATTGTTAGTCGCGGATTTCGCGGATTGGAATGTGATCAGTTTGTAACAGCCCTGAACTTCCCTCAAGGTGGGGGCTGGGTGACTTCCGCGAGACCGATGTAGCTATTTCCTCCACTGTCTGTGCTCTCAGCCATTTAAGTGTTCCTCGTAGTGTTGCTTCCACCATTCGACCACCAAACTGTCGTCCGTCAAGATGCTTCCATCGTTATCCCTACACATCTCGGCTCGTGGCACCAAGCGGGATGCATTGAGCTTCTGAAAGAACTTGTGTTTCATCCCGCTAAAAAGAAATGACCAAATTTTCCCGGACGAGTGAAGTCTAGTCCTCCAATTCCAGAAAAAAACAGCGTCTCTCCCCGTGGCGTTCCTATACTGACCAAACCCGTTGACCTTCTGCATATCCAAGCTCGTTGAGAGGTTTAGTTAGTCAACCATCGACAACGGGAGAAACTTGAAACAAACGGAAGATTTGGTTTTTGGCAGCACGCCTTTCGCCATGGCTATGGACGGGGTCCTACATTGCAGAGTTTTGCTAGCCTAGGAGACGCCTCCAGGACGCCTTCAAGCAAGGTAAACTCGATCACTTTGGTATATTCAGACATCTTGAAGGCGTTTAGTCGCACATGAACGCTTTATATTGTCCAAGACCTTATCGAGGAAACCGATCATGGCCCTTACCAACTCAGCCAGGGTAGTCTAAGCACCCTTGGATCTAGAGCATATTCGGTAACTAGTGCTAGTACCGTGGATAATCAAAATTCGGACACACTCAAACTTCGGACGCTTCAATTCGTATGGGAAATTTTCTGAAATATTTCATCGAAATGTTTCGTGAAGCTGGATCGGAAAGACTAATAGTTTTCGCTTGTTTTAGTATAGTTACATTTTAATAGGACATGTTAAAACAATGCGATGAAATGATTAAAAGACAGTCAGAACTGTGCAGTGAAAATTGTTTTCAATTATTCTTCCCGGTACGGTGTAATCAGGTGTCCGAAGTTTGAATCTTTGTGTCCGAAATATGAATACAACCCCGCCGGTGTCCGAGGTTTGAATCAAACAGAAGCCGGACATTTTCATAAATTGCAAACATTCTTCGCAATATCTGGCACATATTAAATACGTAGTTTAAAGATGAATACTGTACTTAGTGATTGCAATGGTGATTTAAACGATGTGATGTAAAATGTGAGTTAACAGGATGATTGTACATCAGGAAGTGCTTAAGCGTCCGAAGTTTGAGTTTGCACGGTACTTAAGTTTTACGAGGTTTTACAAAAAAAAAGTACACGACATTTGCGTGGATTTCAGGGCACTGCAAACCTCCTAGCAACAACACTGAGCGAGGGATACCAAGGCTGCCGACCATTTGGAAAGATTATAACCGCAGTTGGAGAACCACCACAACACCAACAATTTGCCTAACCTTAGGGACCAACAGGTTCCCGATTTCTGCGGCTTTCTCATTCTCAACGGTTGCAACGGTCGCTCACGCTAAAAACACACCTTCTCGCTGCAATAAAAACGCAATCATTAACTGGCTGTCGATTGTCATCGGGAGATCTGTTTAAGCGTGAGTATTATGGAAGCCAGAGATCAGCTTTTAGTAGTCCAAAAAACTACACAAGACTGAGTAATACTTTAGTAAATTCAAATTGTGCTCGTTTTACAAATAGCTTTTCAATTGTAATTTAGAATTTCAATAGAAAATATCAAACCGATAAAAATATATGAAACATAAGTATATTGATAAGCATGAACGGTCGGTGACTGGTTATGTGCCGATACACAGCTGTCAACCGTCTGCAAAAAGAAATAAATCCATCGTTCGGTGTATTAACGACTTAATCGATGATAAACCATTCCTGTATTCCGGAAACACGATAACCGAATATCAACTGCTTCGAATTTTATCAATCCAGAAAATAAACGAAGCATTGTATACGGCCACATGCAATTCTTCATCGTGGCATTGCGTTCATTCAGTTTGTTATCAGGTGGCGCTTGACTCTTGCACTGGGATGATCCTTTCATGTCATCATTGTTTGACATAACCTCCGTTCGTAATAGCAGCCGGCATGGCGAAAAACAGACTAATTTGCGATAATAAGAAGCGATTGTTGATTTCAACGCAATGTCCGAGTTTTTTTTCGGTTGGTAACTAAAAATCTCACAAAACATATATACTTGATAACTGTTTATAAATATCAAACCTGAGAAAAAAACTGTTTTTTATAATTGTTACCTAGATCAGATGATTGACTGCTTCTTATCAGATCTTTTAAAGCAATCGACGCGGATTTCTGTGATCACAATAAGGAGAGCATAAAATAATCACCTTCATGGATCAACTTCGGCCCGAGTTTAACAATACTCGCATGATTATTCAAAACCAATGACGGGAAATATGTCATATCGATTTCATGGAACTAATTTGTTTATAACTTTTTTTACAAGTTATTTACAATTCGGGACTGATTTGTGATTTGGGCGTAACTTATTTTGTAGCCAATTAATTGTACACAGAAAAAAATAATGAAAAATAAACAGCGCGTAAAACTCGACATGCGGAAAATTACGCTATTCTACGTTGAAATGGTACTCTTCCTAACAACATTGCTTACAACTTGTATGCAATATTGACGATTCACGTCAAATATTTTACACATATAGGTTATATCCCGTGTGGAATTACGCTAAAAATGGCGTTCCATTTATGTGCATCATTTTTAGCGTATATTTCAGTGGATTTTTCTATCTGTGTATTTTTTATATAAACATGTAGCTCTTAAGGTCACTCCTGACAGAATCCAAGTTTCAAAATGCTCGCGTTTTCGGGGGCACACCACTCGATACGGCGGCGGCGGACAACTGTCATTTTTGTTGATTCAGCTTTGCTGCGTCGCAGCATGCATGAAAAAATAAAAATGACAGTTGTGCATTGCTTCCGTATCGAGTGGTGTGCCCCCGAAAACGCGAGCACTTTGAAACTTGGATTCTATCAGGAGTGACCTTAAAGACAAGCATCAGAGAATCCAAAAATTAAATCACATTTGCAAAGGCGCCACTCAATACGGAGGCAGCGGATAACTTTTGTTTTTATTATTTCAGCTTTGCTGCGTCGCAGCATGCGTGTAATAATGAAAATGACAGTTGTGTGATGCTTTCATATGGAATGGTGTGCCCTTGAAAACACGAGTGAATTTTGTTTTGGATAGAGCTGTTTGGAAAGAGCTGTCGAAAGGAGATGCGTAATGAGGCCTCTGATTCTGGCGTCGTGAGAGCCGAATGAATTATTGGCAGTGGCTGATTTTCTACTCGCCGCTATCACATCCCGGCGCTATAGTATATGCGCAAAATAGCCAGCATGAGTTAACCGCCAGAAATTTGTACGGCGAAAGACATCTAACGCGGGTTTTCTCAAGATTAGGAACTTTTCATGAAAAACTATTTGGTACCGGTTATGAAGGATGGTGTCCGCTACTACGCCTACCAAATATTTTTTCGATTAAGGTGCTTAATTTCGAGTAATCGAACCGTAGATGCCTTTCGCCATACTGATTTCAGAAAGTTAACTCCTTCTGTGCCGCTGTAAGCACGCTCAAAGCAGGCGATTCATTAGTGTCAAATGACATTAAGGTGAAACTGTCCAGAATCCAAATAAATTTTGCCTCGCATTTTTAGAGGCACCAATCTCATCAAAGAAGCAACGAACAACTGTCATCTTTTTATTTTGGCTTTGCTGCGTCGCAGCAAGCATAGAATAAAAAGATGACAGCTGCTCGTTGCTTCAGTTTGATTACTTCAGTTTGATTGCAGTTACAAGATCAGATCTACGTGGGTATTAATTTTAATCATTAAAAATTGTTTAGTTTTTTCTGAAATTCGTTAGCTTGTGAAATGTAAATAAATATTCACTGATCAACATAAATATGTTTAGAGGAGGTGAGCCAGCCAACGGCTGAAAGCCTCTTTAATAAAGATATAAAAAAATATGTTTAGAAGTGAAGTGACAAATAGAAATTTCAACAATAGCAATCGAATATTAAAAGCTCTGAAAGGCTCATGAGCGGCGTCCTTGATAATCTGAATATATGTTGAACATTCACGAACGTGCTAACGTTGAATAAAGCATCTAACGATTTTGGCATTTTGCCCCCATGAGCTATCCACCAACAAAACATCAACACTTTTATTTTTAATAACAATACTCAGATTTTCTGCAGTAATGAGACGACATCGGCTAGCCGGCGTTTGTTAACTTTTACATGATGTGTTAATACTTATGAAAACCGTTACAATTGAAGGATCATAGCATCATATCCTTACCTCAGGCATATTACCCCCTAATCCCTACTTTAGCACGTGCATCGCAACATGTGATCATCTTAACACCATTATGAATATTTAATATTCAATTATAAGAGCAAACTGACAACCGCAACTGTTTCCAAGAGCTTTTCCAACGTGCTCGTTGTGTTGAAAATCCCGTTTCGAATATGAGAGCAAATTATTCACCAATGCAAATATGTATGGTATTCAGTCTCCCTGACCTATTCAAGTTTCAAAATGGAGTTGCATCGGAATGTGCGGAAAATTAAATAAACTCTTTTTTGATAATGAAAAATGTCAATAAGTGGATCAAAGTACACCCGTTGCATTATAAACAGGAATTTGAATCTTACATGCACAATGATGCCGTCCCTATCCGTGCAGTAAGATGCGCAGCTACAAATCAAGGAGGCTGGGTTCGACTCCCGATCCGGTCTATTAAATTTTCAGGTTGGACTTTTAATTACTGTGGAAGTGCTTAATGAACACTAACCAGCGAGGCGACGATGTTCCAGAGGGGATGTAATACAAGTAAGAAAAAAAAAAGAAGAGGCACAATGATTCGCAACCAAACCTGAAGTCAATCTCGCCGTCTTCTGATTGGCAATCCAATACTGTGACTCTTAAAGCTAGCTGGAGAATTTATAGATCGTCCGGCATATGAATAGTAGCAACGAACAGTTCATTAATACTCTCAAGCATATTGCGAATGTTATACATACCGTGGATGGAGTATCATCCAGCATAGAGCACTAGCACTACACATACGGGTAGCGCAAAATTGGAGCAATGGCTACATAATCGATTTCTATTATCATACTTTGTGGTGTCGACAATATTTGATAACAGATACTGATGTGGTGGAGAATATTGAAGTTCAAGGACGTTCACTGCCCTTGAATGCATAACAGTCCCATGTAGATAGGAATTCAAGCAAGCATGGGACTGTTATGAATTTAATGGCAATTTATCACAATGTGTGTAGTACTGCCCATAAAGTTGATTAGCTTTTTAGATTGATTTAACATGCGGGCAGTGCAAAATCAAAATCAGCTTATATTTATGAACTGTTTTAGTTTTTCTCTTATTTCAGATGATTTTTCCTAGCTAAATTAATTGAAATTATTATTCTTCCACAGTTTTTTTTTTATCTTTATTAGTGAGGTTTTTAGCCCTAGGCTAGTTCACCTCAGAAACTTCCATAGTTGCCTTTATCAATAGGGCACTGCACGGAAACATCTCTTTCTCTTTCGTTCCTCATAAAGTTTGACGTTTACTGGCCTTGTTGTTTTCTAATTTCTTTGCAGCGAGAAAGAGACAAAGCAGTCCGTGCAGTGCCCTATAGGCTTGCAAAAATCCTTAGAAGAAGTTAAGGTGACGAACGTCGGGTACTACTGAAGCCTTTTCATGGCCAAATTTTTCAGTACCGCAAAAACAGCCACATTGCCAATCTAATACCAATCCCGAATCTCTTATCACGTACACGATGAAAAAAACGAAGTCAATCGTCATTCAGTAAAGCTGAAATTCATATTGTTTATTCTTGGAGCATAAATAGAAAATTATCTGGTGCTTGCGTGGAGTTAATTGGCTCTGAAATCCTCATGTGGACTGTGAACTAAGTCACCTTACCCTCCAGTCTACAGCTTGTAATCGCGTAACAGTCTCATCTGAATAAGACAACCATCTATTTAGAACAGATATGCGATTACAGTCAGTCTAGCTTAGAGTGTTTTTGTCCTGACCTCATCGTTTAGCTGAAGATCGTTAATTTGCTTGACGAATTAAGAAGTCTCTCCATTCAGAGCCAAATAATAGAATTAAAAAATAATCAATTAGTGATAGCACGACCTGCACAAGTCGGATCGCTCTCGGAATCCAAATCCAAAAACAAAACCAGACATTAAGCGGTCTCCGCAAATATAACTGTTCCACATCAGATTGATTTTCTATCTATATGGGGCAGTTACATATGCTTTCATACACAGCATAGTACGACACGGATCTATCCTTACTAGTCCCTACTCCCAAGTCGAGTACAGCTAGCCAACACGTTACAGATGTCACCTCCCTTCATATATATTAAAATAAGTTTTAAATTTATATCATCATCAAGTTGTTTTGTATGGAAGCACGTGTGATTAGTAGAACTGTAATTTATTTTGGTTCCGAATCTGCTTTATTCTAACAAAATTACTTATACTCGTTAACCTATATAAGTCAAATGAGAATCCATACATTAAGGGCTGCCATACGATAGGGCTATCTGAGAAGCAAGCCCTGGCTGCTGATATGACTCAATGCCGAATGAAGTGATAAATAGATCGATTTGTCTTACCTAATAATCAAACTTACTGTGGATAACATCTTAAACATTCGCGACATATCTAATACCCCCAAAGCTTCAACGTGAGATAAGTTCAATTGTTTGCCTTATCGATTTTCGAAACCATAACACCCACGCTTATCGAAATTGGTGTATTAACCGTTTTATGGGTAATTAGATGCACATCAACCATGGTGGCAAATGGGGAGAGTCTTTGGCATTTCCTAAAATAATATGCGATAGAAAAACACGAGAGTGATTGACAATTTTTGGTTATCAAATTTCACCCACGTCAGCATTGCAGTGGTAATGATTTCGGTATGGATGATATTCGCTAGGTAATCTTTGTTCCCACAGTAGTATATAGATTTTAAAACTATTGCATGAGATATGTGTCTTCTATATGGAGGTCTCCTTTTTTTATTTTTGTCAAAAAACATAGCAAGAAGCTGGACGAGAAGATAAGATATGCCTACGGATCTGGCGTTGTCGACACTTTTTGAAAAATATCCACGAAAGCGTGTAGTATTAGTTACTGGAGACCGCTAGGGGTACATAGGATTAATTAAAAAGATCCTCATCCTGAGTGGCTGGTCGCTTCAGCCTTGACATGGTCCCAGGTCCCAGGGGCAGGCGATACAGAAGAGCTTGGCAGGTTGGAGGAGCCGCCCATCGAGATCAAGATGGACGGAGCTACCCTGACCAGTCATAAGGAGAGTGGCAACACCTTCCAATGGTCATGGCAGGAAGGACAGAGGCGAAGCAATTATCGTCAAGGCTGATGGTAAGAGCAATGCTGACGTTCTGAAGGCTTTGCAGGGCGATAAAAAGCTCACTGGCCTAGGGGATGATGTCAACTGCATCCGCAGAACGCAGAAGGGCGAGATGATCCTCGTCCTGAAGCGAGATGCTGCACGTATAAAAAGTTGGCAGAATAGGTGCTGGGTGACGCGGTTCAGGTGAGAGTCCTATGCCCAGTAGAGGTAATCCAATGCCGAGGCCTGGACGAAATTACCGAAGC
This sequence comes from Armigeres subalbatus, assembly GCF_024139115.2. Lineage (NCBI taxonomy): Eukaryota > Metazoa > Arthropoda > Insecta > Diptera > Culicidae > Armigeres > Armigeres subalbatus. Next base: position 116,575,171 of record NC_085140.1, read on the forward strand.
CGATGAGCTGCACTGAGAGATCAGTGTGGCGTTGAAATCCAGGATATCGTGATTCGGTTGCGGAAAGATTATGCTGGAACTCAGATTACCTCATTTCAGGTACCTGTGGCTGACGCCAAGAAGGTATTGGATAAGGACAAGCTGAAGGCGGGTTGGTCGGTATGCTCGGTGAGCGCAAACCAACAACCTCAGGCCTGCTTCAAGTGCTTCGATTACGGACATAAGTCATATGACTGCAAAGGTCCTGATCGGAGTCGGCTTTACCGGAGGTATGGAGCTGAAGGTCACAAAGCTCACACCTGCCAGGCCGCACCGAGGTGTTTGATCTGGCACAGACAACAAACACCAGTCCGGTGGGCAAGCCTGTCCGGCCTCCAGACGGGCTCGGTCATGCAAGTAGCTCAGCTAAATCTCAATCACAGCGAGGCAACGCAAGCACTGCTACAAAAGTCGGTACACGAGAATAAGACAGATGCTGCCTTGCTGTCCGACCCGTACTGCATCCCTGCTAAACATAGCTGTTGGGTTGCAAATAAGTCCCGAATAGTGACCATCTGGACTGGCGGGAGATACCCCATCCAGGAGATAGTATCATCTCTTGATGATGAGGGTTTTGTTATACCAAAGGTAAACGGAGTTTACTTTTGCAGCTGCTACTGTCCTCCAAGATGGAGCATAGAGCAGTATACTAGGGTGTTAGATAATCTTGTAGCGAGACTAACTGGTCTTAAACCATTAGTTGTAGCAGGTGACTTCAACGCGTAGTCAGTGGATTGGGCCTCTCGGTTCACTAAGACTAGAGGTCATATCCTGCTAGAGTCTCTAGCGGTACTGAACGTAGTCCTGCTGAACGAGGGCCAAGCAGCGCGGGATGGACGGTGAAGCCTGAGTGGAGGGTTCACGAAGGGTATACTGCTAGTGACCATCAGGAAACACGTTTAATGGTCAGATATACTCCAACAGAACCACAAGGAGGATCAGTAAAGCTTATCTAGGATGGCGTACCTCGCAGTTCGACCCAGAACTGCTGGAAGAATCACTACGGTGGGAAAATCGAGCTCTGAACTACGAAATCAAATGTAGTAAGAGAGCCTGCTTTGAAGACCTGTGTATGATGGCCAATAATACACCATGGGGGATGTATACAAAATAGTGATAGCTAGGACCAACAGCACACCTCCTGAGATGATGACTCATGACTCATCGGACTGGCCCACCACACCGTACGAGTCAGTAAACGTGGTACCGCTAGTGACCAACGATAAGCTCATCGCCGTTACAAGAAAACTTAAGCCAAACAAGGCACCAGGGCCGGATTGTATTCCTAACCTGGTACTTAAGCATGCGATTCTTGCCGCTCCAGATATGTTCAGGAGCTGCCTCCAACGTTGCCTGGACGAAGGAAACTTCCCAGAAACGGCAAAAGTTGGTGCTATTGCCTAAGCCTGGGAAATCCCTGGGAGAGCCTTCGGCATACAGACCAATTTGCCTACTCGACACAACTGGTAAGTTGTTAGAGATGGTGATCCTGAATAGATTGACGGACTATACGGAGTGTGCTGGTGGCTTTTCCAGCAGCCAGTATGGGTTCCGTAAAGGCCGTTCTACCATCGACGCAATTCTGTCGGTAACGGAAACGGCTAAGATAGCGCGTGGTTTGAATGGGAGAGGTATTAGGTACTGTGCATCGACTACAACCTAAGACACGTCTTTTCCCAGTCCGGTATAATTGAGTTAATAAAACCCACTACCTTTCCAGGATTTGCAGTCCAAATGTCTCTTGGTTGCATAAAGCCACTATTTAGATCTACCCTTGTACAATGCATCACAACTGCAAAGCAGATGTTCCGAGGTTTCACGTTCCATGTACAGAAACGACAGATATCATTCTGAATCTGGCCAATATTTTTCAAGAGATATCTGCTCGGGCAGTGTCCGGTAATTAGGCCAGTGAAGGTGCAAAGAGCTCTCTTGCTGAGCTCCAAGAGCTTTTCGGTTACTTTAACATTGGGAATTAATAATCTCTTTGATTAAGCACACTTTTCGGCAACCAACCAGTTGGTCATCAACCTTTGTGCTTCCCAGGAGTGCAATTTCATTGTTGTAGGACAGTATGACATACCGCAGAAAGGCTCTGGGCCAATAAACTGTGTGTTTGAACCTCGTTTTGCAAGCTCGTCTGCCTTTTCATTACCTTCAATGCCACAGTGTCCTGGAACCCAGTACAGATTTACGAAGTTCTCTTGGCACACTTTTCGCAATGAAAGAATGTAGTCCCAGACAAGTTTTGATGTACATTTAAAGCTACTCAATGCTTTGAGTGCCGCTTGACTATCTGTGAAGATACAAATATTTGCATATCTATATTTCTTCTCTACACAGATATTAGCACATTTCATTATAGCAAAAATCTCCGCTTGCCTACTCCGAAAACCGATTTTCAGTGCCCTGGAGCCATTCAGCAACTTAATCACTAGGCCATTCAGCTCCACTTCGATCGCGAACGACTCAGATAGTCCCCGACGGCGGATCTGTCCTACTCCCGACAGCGAGAGCTTCTCCGGTACCGATCCTGACGCTACGCGCGCTCCACAAGCTAACGACAATTGCAACTTTTGTAGCTGGCGTTTGCGTTTGAGTTCCATCTTCAGCGGCGATTTACGCTGTCGCTCATGATCTGCTTTCCTCAGAGATAAACTTTTAAAAATAGTCATCAAATGGAAGTACAACTGTACAACCAAAAATAATTATACTAACCTAATCAAAACTGTTCACATCTTAACATCGATGACCACCTGTGCGTTCTACTAGTTCCGGGCATGGGAGACTAGAGAGAGTAAAAACCGGCAATAGGAGAGCACGACCATCAATTGGGAAGACAGGATCGAGTAGTGAGGATCAAAAGATCGACGTTAACACACGTATTTAGGATCTACGCAGCCCGTCAACTCATGTAAAAATTCAAGCCAATCTTGATACTGATCAAGTGTCACACGCAGGTTCGAGTGTTAAACCTCTCCGCTTCGTACCAGGGACATGTGAACAGAATGTCCTTAGCCGTTTTTATCACGTCTGGACATCGCGAAAAGGTGGGCCGCAATTCCAAACTTGTGCAGATGTCACCTGAAGCATCTAAAGTTTAGCTCTCCATGAGGGCGGAATTCAGTATCGGCTTCGATAAGAAATTCTTTCAAATTTTCCATGAAATGCTTTTTATTTCTTCTAAAATTTTCCTCAAAAAATATAGGAATTTATCCTAAACTTAACAACAGAGTTTTTTTTTCTATAGAGTTTTTTCGGGAGATTCTTTCAAATTCATTCGGTAAAATCTTCTCAATTGTCTGAATTGAGAGGAAATTGTTTTATTTTTTCCTTACATTTTTTTAAAACTCTTTCCGCATTTTCTTATGAACAGTGCCGCGTCACATCGCACAGCTCTAGATCAGATCAAATTTGGAGCGGATTCTGGATATAAATTGGAAATGGGATTGAATTCGGATTGAAATTGTTAGATTGATTTCTAGTAACAGTGCAAATTTTCTGGTTTGAAATGATATTCTAACTGATTCTCGCTAGTCGCTATTAATCCGATTAGTTCAAGAACACGTAGAGTAAGGTGGACAATATGAACATAGCCGCTATCAGGCATAGCAAAAATGGGAATGAATGAGCCGTAACAGCTGTTCATCAAGTGCTTTGGGTACTATCATAAACGATAATAGAAATGGATTTTGTAATAATTATGACGATAATATCATGGAAATCGACATAAGTAAAGTAAGATAATACATCCATACTAGTATAGTACATATACGCCATGTGTAATCTTTAAACGATCATGCGAAAAAATATCCAGTCATCAATCACATTGATGTACGACATAGCTATCACGAGCTATACAATTTTGGCATCCATCCGCTACTTTCGCAGAAACGTGGGAATATATCCATCATACACAATCACGCACATGAACCGCTTTGCACTTCGCGTCAGACAGTAGCAGTTAACCCTCTAAGACCCAGGACGAACGGATTTTTTTCAAATGGCTCGCATTCAGCACCTGATCGTCGGAATTCCTCGCGGTTTCGTTTGTGCTCAATGGGAATAGCTATATTTTTGCTCTAATACATTTTCAAATAAAAATTTTTGTTCAGGTCCGAGTTATTGCTAAAAATAAGTGTGCGCGGGGGTGTTTTTTCTATAATTCAAACATCTCTTCAATATTCTGGACGTGTTCATGCCCAAAATTTATCAAATCACCCATCAAACCAACCCAAAAAGATATTTGTAACGATTTTTATTCGATTTCGATGTTTTCACCATTTGAGTAGGGCAGGATTGACTGAATTCAGGGCCGCATTCAGGGGTTATAATGGTAGAGTATGGGCTTAAAATTCAATTACAATGAAATTTGCATGAGCATGCGGCTGCACAAATTTTACAAATCAGGAGTTTTAAATATTTAATTTTCAATTGAAATTGACCTTCTGAAATTCTTATCAGGGCCGGATTTAGGGGTCGAAATGGGGGTGACCAGGGGCCATATCACCAATTGCGATGAAACTGGGCATGCGACTGCTCAAACTTCATGAAAACACATCAGGAGCTCAAAGAACTCTGTTTGAATTTGTAATTGACCTTCTGTAATTTTGACCAGGGCCGGCTTCAGGGGTCTAAATGGGGAGAGCAAGGGCCATATCACCAATTGCAATGAAACTGGGTATGCGACTGCTCAAACTTCATGAAAACACATCAGGAGCTCAAAGAACTCTGTTTGAATTTGAAATTGACCTTCTGTAATTTTGACCAGGGCCGGCTTCAGGGGTCTAAATGGGGAGAGCAAGGGCCATATCACCAATTGCAATGAAACTGGGCATGCGACTGCTCAAACTTCATGAAAACACATCAGGAGCACAAAGAACTCTGTTTGAATTTGAAATTGACCTTCTGAAATTTTGACCAGGGCCGGCTTCAGGGGTCCAAAAGGGAAGAGCAAGGGCCATGTCACCAAAAGCAATGAAACTGGGCATGCGACTGCTCAAACACCATGGAAACACATCAGGAGCTCAAAGAAATCTGTTTCAAATGGAAATTGATCTTCTGAAATTTCAACCAGGGCCGGATTTAGGAGTGAAAATGGGGAATGCAGGTGCCATATCACCACTTGCAATGAAACAGGGCATGCGACTGCTCAAAATTCATGAAAACACATCAGGAGATCAAAGAATTCTGCTCGAACTTCAAATAGTCTTTCCGAAATTTTGACCAGGGCCGGCTTCAGGGGTCCAAATGGGGAGAGCAAAGGCCATATCACCAATAGAAATAAAACTGGGCAGTGGGCATGCGACTGCTCACACTTCATGAAAACACATCAGCATCTCAAAGAACTCTGTTTGAATTTGAAATTGACTTTCTGAAATTTTAACCAGGGCCGGATTCAGGGGTGAAAACATGGAGAGCGGGCTGCTCAAACATCATGAAAACACATCAGGAGCTCAAAGTATTCTGATTGAACTTGAAACTGCTCTGATACAAATTTCAGGAATTTCTCCGGAAAACACTCCAGGCATTCCTCTAGAAGTTCCTCCGGGAATCCCTCCAGGAATTTCTCCTGAAGTTCCTCCAGGAATTTCTCCGGAAGTTCCTCCAGGAATTTTTCCGGAAGTTCCTCCAGGAATTCCTCCGGAAGTTCCTCCAGCAATTCCTCCGGAAGTTATTTCAGGAAATGCTCCGGAAAATCCTCCAAGAATTTCTGCAGAAGTCCCTCCGGAAGTTCCTTCAGAAATTCCTTCGGAAATCCCTCCAGGAATTCATTCGGAAATTCCTCCAAGAATTCATTCGGAAGTTCCTCCTGGAAATCTTATAGAAGTTTCTCCGGGAATTCTTCCGGAAGTTCCTCCAAGAATTCCTCCGGAAGATCTTTCAGGAAATCCTCCAGAAAATCCTCCAAGAATTTCTGCCGCAGTTCCTCCGGGAATTCCTCCGGAAGTTCCTTCAGGAATTCCTTCGGAAATTCCTCCAGCAATTCATTCGGAAATTCCTCCAGGAATTCATTCGGAAGTTCCTCCAGGAAATGCTATAGAAGTTCCTCCAAGAATTCATCCGGAAGTTCTTCCAGGAAACCCTACGGAAGTTCCTCCAGAAATTCCTCCATGAATTCCTCCGGAAGTTCCTCCATGAGTTCCTCCGGAAGTTCCTTCATAAATCCCTCGGGAAGTTCCGCCATGAATTCTTCCGGAAGTTCCTCCAGGAATTCATCCGGATGTTCCTACAAGAATTTCCCTCGAAGTTCCTCCAGGAATTCCTCCGGAAGTTCCTCCAGGAATTCCTCCGGAAGTTCCTCCAGCAATTCCTCCGGAAGTTCTTTCAGGAAATGCTCCGGAAAATCCTCCAAGAATTTCTGCCGAAGTTACTCGGAAGTTCCTTCAGAAATTCCTTCGAAATCCCTCCAGGAATTCATTCGGAAATACCTCCAGGAATTCATCTGGAAGTTCCTCAAGCAAATCTTATAGAAGTTCCTCCGGGAATTCTTCCGGAAGTTCCTCCAGGGATTCCTCCTGAAGATCTTTCAGGAAATCCTCCAGAATATCCTCCAAGAATTTCTGCCGAAGTTCCTCCAGGAATTCATTCGGACATTCCTCCAGGAATTCATTCGGACATTCCTCCAGGAATTCATTCGGAAATTCCTCCAGGAATTCATTCGGAAGTTCCTCCATGAATTCCTCCGGAAGTACCTTCATGAATTCCTCGGGAAGTTCCGCCATGAATTCTTCCGGAAGTTCCTGCAAGAATTTCTCTTGAAGTTCCTCCAGGAATTTTTCCGGATGTTCCTTCAGGAATTCTTTCGGAAGTTTCTCCAGGAATTCCGCCGGAAGTTTCTCCAGGAATTCCTCCGAAAGTTCCTCCTGGAATTCTTCCGGAAGTTCCTCCAGGAATTCGTCCGGAAGTTCCTCCAGGAATTCCTCCGGAAGTTTCTTCGGAAATTCCTCCAGGAATTTCTTCGGAAGTTCTTTCAAGAATTTTTCCAGAAGGTGCTCCAGGAAGTTCCACCAGGAATTCCTTCGGAAGTTCCACCAGGAATTCCTTCTTATGTTCCACCAGGAATTCCTTCGGAAGTTCTACCAGTAATTCTTCTGGAAGTTCCACCAAGAATTCCTTCGGAAGTTTCTCCTGGAATTCCTCCAGAAGTTCATGCAGGAATTTCTGCAGAAGTTACTTCGCGAATTCAGGAATTCTTTCGGAACTTTCAGAGATCCTCTAGGATTTTTTGACTTCCGAAGGAATTCCTGGTGGAACTTCCGAAGGAATTCCTGGTGGAATTTCCGAAGGAATTCCTGAAGGAACTTCCGATGGAATTCCTGGAGGAACTTCCAATGGAATTCCTAGAGGAACTTCCGGAGGAATTCCTGGAGCAACTTCCGGAGGAATTTCTGGAGGAACCTCCTGGAGGAACCTCCTGGAGGAACTTCCGGAGAAATTCCTGGAGGAACTTCCGGAGAATTCCTGGAGGAACTTTCGGAAGTATTTATGGAGGAACTTCCGGAGGAATTCCTGGAGAAACTTCCTAAGGAATTCCTGAAGGAACTTCCGGGAAATTCCTGGAGGAACTTGAGGGAAATTTTGTAGGAACATCCGGATGAATTCCTGGAGGAACTTTCGGAAAAATTCATGGCGGAACTTCCCGAGGGATTTATGAAGGAACTTCCGGAGGAATTCATGGAGGAATTTCCGGAGGAATTCATGGAGGAATTCCTGGAGGAACTTCCGTAGGGTTTCCTGGAAGAACTTCCGGATGAATTCCTGGAGGAACTTCTATAGGATTTCCTGGAGAAACTTTCGAATGAGTTCCTGGAGGAATTTCCGAATGAATTGCTGGAGGAATTTGAAGGAATTCCTGGAGGAACTTCCGGAGAAATTCCTGGAGGAACTTCGGCAGAAATTCTTGGAGGATTTTCCGGAGGATTTCCTGAAAGATCTTCCGGAGGAATTCCTGGAGGAACTTCCGGAGGAATTCCCGGAGGAACTTCTAAGATTTCCTGGAGGAACTTCCGAATGAATTCCTGGAGGAATTTCCGAATGAATTCCTGGATGGATTTCCGAAGGAATTTCTGAAGAAACTTCTGCAGAAATTCTTGGAGGATTTTCCGGAGCATTTCCTGAAAGAACTTCCGGAAGAATTGCTGGAGGAATTTCCGGAGGAATTCCTGGAGGAACTTCCCGAGGAATTCCTGGAGGGACTTCCGGAGGAATTGCTGGAGGAACTTCCGGAGGAATTCCTGGAGGAACTTCCGGAGGAATTCCTGGAGGAACTTCCGGAGGAATTCCTGGAGGAACTTCCGGAGGAATTCCTGGAGGAACTTCCGGAGGAAATCCTGGAGGAACTTCCGGAGGAAATCCTGGAGGAACTTCCGGAGAAATTCCTGGAGGAATTCCCGGAGGAACTTCTAGAGCAATTCCTGGAGTATTTTCCGGAGAAATTCCTGAAATTTGTATCAGAGCAGTTTCAAGTTCAATCAGAATACTTTGAGCTCCTGATGTGTTTTCATGATGTTTGAGCAGCTCGCTCTCCATGTTTTCACACCTGAACCCGGCCCTGGTTGAAATTTCAGAAGATCAATTTCCATTTGAAACAGATTTCTTTGAGCTCCTGATGTGTTTCCATGGTGTTTGAGCAGTCGCATGCCCAGTTTCATTGCTTTTTGGTGACATGGCCCTTGCTCTTCCCTTTGCACCCCTGATGCCGGCCCTGGTCAAAATTTCAGAAGGTCAATTTCAAATTCAAACAGAGTTCTTTGTGCTCCTGATGTGTTTTCATGAAGTTTGAGCAGTCGCATGCCCAGTTTCATTGCAATTGGTGATATGGCCCTTGCTCTCCCCATTTAGACCCCTGAAGCCGGCCCTGGTCAAAATTACAGAAGGTCAATTTCAAATTCAAACAGAGTTCTTTGAGCTCCTGATGTGTTTTCATGAAGTTTGAGCAGTCGCATGCCCAGTTTCATTGCAATTGGTGATATGGCCCTTGCTCTCCCATTTAGACCCCTAAATCCGGCCCTGATAAGAATTTCAGAAGGTCAATTTCAATTGAAAATTAAATATTTAAAACTCCTGATTTGTAAAATTTGTGCAGCCGCATGCTCATGCAAATTTCATTGTAATTGAATTTTATTTTAAGCCCATACTCTACCATTATAACCCCTGAATGCGGCCCTGAATTCAGTCAATCCTGCCCTACTCAAATGATGAAAACATCGGAATCGACTAAAAATCGTTACAAATATCTTTTTGGGTTGGTTTGATGAATGATTTGATAAATTTTGGGCATGAACACGTCCAGAATATTGAAGAGATGTTTGAATTATAGAAAAAACACCCCCGCGCACACTTATTTTTAGCAATAATTCGGACCTGAACAAAAATTTTTATTTGAAAATGTATTAGAGCAAAAATATAGTTATTCCCATTGAACACAAACGAAACCGCGAGGAATTCCAACGATCAGGTGCTGAATGCGAGCCATTTGAAAAAAATCCGTTCGTCCCGGGTCTTAGAGGGTTAAGTGCTCTCAATTGGAAAGGTCTATCGTTAATGAAATGGCCTAATCTTTGCGACAGTTGCTATCAGGTCCAGCTGAATTGCTCCTAATTGTAGACATGCCAGTGCTTCCGAAATCAACGGAACATGGTGCAGTACACCTTCTTGAAACGTGCTCTGGTATCAAGGGGTTGGGAGTGAAAGCCTAGATTATGATTAAATTGAGCGACGCTATGATGTATGAGGTGATAATGTAGTTACTTACACGGCAAACACATGACACGGCATTTCGTGTTTCTTTCCGTTGGTTGTTAAACGCTTAGTGCGTGGCTATTTAGATATGAAACGTAAAGCAAGACATAACGCTATTCTGGCTCAATTTAAAACATTCAGACACGCGCGCTTTGAGATTTTGCTTCATTGCGAAAATGAGCTGCACTGGAAGTACCAACTCATTTGAACACTTTTCTATTCTCAGCTTGCGTTAAGCTGTCAACCTTTCATTTATTTTTTCTACTTTTTGAAAACAAATCAACAAACCTTATAAAATTGAGCGATTGAGTTACATCGTATTCAGAATATTAGGCGAGAATTTTAATCCTCTCAAGTGCTCCGTATTACCAACGAGTATGAGTACAACTCTTCATTACCTAATTTTATTCTTATTGCTGAAGAAAGTTTTCAATACTACCCGAAGGTATTTTAATTTCAACAGTGCTTCTCAGCGCTATTTGTACCTACTGATCCCGTTACGATCTTTACTTGGACCCAGTGACGGGAAATGTCATATCGATGTCATGGGACTAATAAGCACTCAAAGGATACTAAAAATTTGTCTAATAGGTCATTGCTCTAAAACTAAAATTGGCGGCGTGAGAGCCGAATTAGTGTCAAATGACATTAATGTCATGACATTCCGTGACATTTTTTTAAATTCGTTATCATGCCTCACACTGTATATTTAGAACAATGACCTGTTCGGCAAAGTTGTAGGATCCTTTAAGCATTACATGTTAATAAAAAAATCCGAATTGTAAACAACTTTTGAAAAAAGTTATTAGCAAATTAGTAATAGCAACCCATGACATTTTTTTGACATTTCCCATCACTGCTTGGACCCGTGCCATTGTTTTACGTTGGACCCGTTTGAAGTAAAAACAAGCGGTGGTAATCCTGCAAGAACACCGTTTTGTAAAAAAACGTCTTAGAAGGTCACGCCTCCACGCTCAGCAATGAGCATTAATAAAAACAAGAGGAAGGGGGAGTCTGAATTCTGCACTTCGTTCTAAGAAACAAGGTTTCAAGACCATTCGACAAAGCGCGGAAAAAATAGAAGTAAGCTGCAGACTTTAGATATTCCTTCTAACTCTAACATTGAAAATAATTCTTCTCCTATCAAACTGAGCAATCAGCTCGAATTGATTCATGACGAAATCATGACGCAAATCGAATCTATCTTTAGCCCAGGTGATACGATTCATGCGAAGAAGCAAAGGATTCCGCCAATTATGATTGTCTGTTGCCGATTTTTCTGGCTTTACGAATAAGACTTTGAGTAACCTCCAGGGGATCGAAGTTTCATTTCAGAGTGCCAGGAAGGGTGCCTGCCGTGTTTTGCCGGGATCCACTGACGATCGCAAACGTCTTCTTCAGTATTAACCGCGAGAAGCGGCTTAAATTCTTCACGTACGACGACAAAACTGAGCGATTGTTTAAAGTTGTCTTGAAAGGTCTCCCCAGTGATGGTAAATCACTGGTAGAGATTAAAATTGAAATTTCTCAATTACTTGGATTTTCACCAGTCCAAGTAATTAAGATGAAAAAGAAATCTCGCTCTGGTACTTCCCAGAGGGGTATTTCTCAAGAATTTTATTTTGTTCACATTAATAAAAGCGAACTAAATAATATGAAAGTTTGGAATAGGCCTGCATTATGTCCCATGTCCGTTATGGTCGTTCTAACGATTCATGTAGCATGTCTGCTTCCGATTCTGATTTTCTAACTGAACAATTGCATCACATGATTGTTGCAATTTTCAAAGCAAATATTTACCAAAACTGAAGCTGTGCAGGATGGTATCAAATTTACTCAAAAAAATGTTATTGGACTTCGTTTTAATGGATCAAAATAATTCTTTGAATTTTGAATTTTAAATTGGAATGCCCGCTCTTTAAAGGGTAAGGAAGATGAATTATTCAACTTCCTATCAGTTCATAATGTGCACATTGCCATTATAACTGAAAACTGGAACATATTTAAAACCTGGTCTTTTCATCAAAAGAGATCCAAATTATTTTATTTACCGAAATGATCGTCTTGACAGCGCCTGTGGTGAGGTCGCCATTGTCATTAATAGACGTATCAAACATAAAGTTTTTGAAACCTTGGGAGTTTCTGTTGAAACAATTTTTGGGATAATTCTCTTTTATTGCTGCCTACTTGCCTTTCCTGCAATGAACAGCAAGAGAATTTGTTGAGGGCTGATCTTCAAATTCTAACTCGCAACAAATTCAAATTTTTCATAATCGGTGACTTCAATCCCAAACACCGTTCATGGAATAATGCTCAAAACTTTTTTTTAAGGGAACGCGGGATATTATACTATTCAATATCCCAATGGACCTACTTGTTTCTTCCAGTCGAAATCCTTCTACAATTGATTTAGTTTTAACGAATTCATGTAAGCTGTGTGGCCAGTTGGTAACTCATGCTGACTTTGACTCTGATCACCTTCCTATCACGTTTGAAATCTTACAAGAAGCCATTAACAATCCAATCAGCTCTATTTTTAATTATCATAGAGCTGTTTGGGATTTATATAAAAACGTATATTGATAGGAGTTTTGATGTTGATATTCCTCTCGATAACAAAAGTGATACAAAAGTGATGCTTACTATCTATACGGGAATGTAGCAGAAGGACGGATAAAATGACAGTTTTTTGGCTGATACCAGAAAAGAGGCACAGAATGAGCAAAACGACTTGAAGCTATATAGCCCATTTAGAAAATCGAATGTGCTAATCGCTAGCAATTAAACCTAATGGGGCTTGCTTGCTCGTGGATCACTCATGCAATATCGATTGCATTGTGATGTAAATAGCGGGCTTCGATTAATATGTGTTGTACTATGTACAACGGTGTGAGTCAGCTTGTCGACGACAAAATCAGTGAGGATGTCAAAAAGTACGACATTCTACAGTGGGCTGGTTAGATTGGGGTAATGTGAATAGGGACATGGAAAACGTGAATAAAAAGAGTAGAAAAGTTTCAATAGAAATTGTTTGCAATGAACGGTTAAACGAGTGGTGGTTCATTATTTCAGTGAAAGTGCCCACTATTCGTACAGAGCCCCTAATACTCATATAAACCTTAACGACATTCAATTTTGGTTTTGTTTATCCTATTAACATATTAATAAAAAGGTTTTAGCACTAAAAAGTAATAAAAAAAATATTTTCAAAGTTGTTGCCAAAATCGGGAAGAAAATGTTGCTAAAAACGGGTGTTGCCAAAATCGGGGGTAGACAAAAACGGGTGTTGCCAAAATCGGGATAGGACTGTATTCATAATGCTCTCGTATCTTTGACAAATTTAATTGTCGAAGCCAGAGGCATTGCAATTCCTAAATGTGAAATTAAATTCAACTCCATTATTATTGACGACGATCTTCAGCTACTGATCCGTCTTCAAAATTTGAGGCAATACCCAAGAATTCGCGATCCAGCGTTGAAAGTTAATTGCTGAGTTTGCAAAATTAAATTTAAAAACGCTTTTCTGAGAAATACCAAATTTGAGAATAATGTCTCCAAGTTGGATCCCAATTCGAAACCTATTTGGAAATTAACGAAAAGTCGAAAAGGCTCAAAAACTTGTTCAGCAGTTTGAGAGTGCCCATATTTTTAGTCTAGGTCTCACTAGTCTAATTGAGGATCCGGTCACGCGGAGGTTCGAAGACATTCTCAATCAAAAGAATGTTTTTGATTGGCCCTTCGTTGGAAACTAATTTGGAGGAAGTGGGATCTATTACTAGAAAATTTAAATTATGAAAGCCCCGGGTGATGATGGTATTTTCTACATACTTATCAAAAAACTCACTAACAACTCTTTATCCTTTTTGGTTAATTTATTTAACAAATGTTTTCAATTGACATACTTCCCAAATAAATGAAAAAAAAACGACTAAGCTGTTCCAATTCTGAAGCCGGACTAAAATCCAGCTGCCTCAGCTCGCCAAATCAGTTTGCATTCGTCAATAAGCAAACTGTTTGAAAAGATTATTTTAAATAGGATGATGGTTCATATTAATGACAATTCTATTTTTGCTGATGAGCAATTCGGTTTTCACCATGGGCATTCGACTCATCAGTTATTAAGAGTTACAAATTTAATTCGACTCAACAAATTTACATTTAATTCGACTTCCACCGCAAGAATATCCACAAGGTGACATGGAAATCACCTAATCAAGAAACGGGAAACGGGAATCGTTCTAATCGACGGTAAATTATTCTCTGATATCACGAACGAATGCACTTATCGCAGAACGAATATTTTTTAATTGTCTTTATTAAGGAGACGTTCAGACCTAGGCTGGCTCGTCTCCGGAGTGCGAATATTGAATCCGACCACTACCTCGTCGCAGTATGCCTGCGCTCAAAACTTTCGACGGTGTACACCACGCGTTGGAGTCGTCCGCCTCGGCTAAACATTGGGCGGCTACAAGACGGTAGACTAGCCCAAGACTATGCGCAGCAGCTGGAAGTGGCACTCCCAACGGAAGAGCAGCTAGGAAGCAACCTCTTGAAGATGGCTGGAGATATCTCGATCCGCCATTGGAAGCACCGCAACCGCTGCACTAGGCACGGCGCTCCCGGATAAAAGAAACGATTGATATGATGGCGAATGTGAGCAGTTAGTCGAAGAAAATAATGCAGCATGGGAGAGATTTCTGCAACACCGCAGGAGGGCGAACGAGGCACGACACAAACGGGCGCGGAACGGACAAACTCGGTTTTTTCGGAGGAGGTTGGTTTTGTTACATACGATTTGTGGGGGCCCGGGGTCACGAGGTCCGGCCCTGGTGGTGAGGCACTGGCTACACGGAAGAAATAAACTACCCAATAGTGAGTTTAATTCACCCAACTGCCTTTACTCCCATGTTAAAAAAGTACCCAACGGAAAATTTATTTACCCAAATGTAAGTTTAATTCACTCAATTTCGACCTCAGGTAATAAAACTTAAAATTGGCTTCCCGTATTGAACTGACGTCGTTTGGCTCTTTTGTTTTGACAACAAAAGAAAGAGTGGATGAAAGAGAAGAAGAAAAGTAACTCAAAAGTAAGTTTAAAAATACTCAATTTTGGGTACTTTTTTCATGTAGAGCGCTGCACTGGGTAATTACCAAGGTTTGTGATGATGATGTTCTGCCGCAAAAGTGGATAGAAGGTGTCGTGTGTCCCATCTATAAAAAGAGCGATAAGCTGGATTGTAGCAACTATCGCACAATCACATTGCTGAACGAACGCCATTGCTGTTATGCCATCGACTAATACCAATCGCAAGAAACTTCGTGGGGGCAGTACCAGGTGGGTTTTATGGGCGAACACTCCACCACGGACCTGGTGTTCGCCATTTGCCAAGTATTGCAGAAATGCCGCGAATATAACGTGCCCACACATCATCTATTTATCGACTTCAAAGCCGCATATGATACAATCGATCGGGACCAGCTATGGCAGCTAATGCACGAAAACGGATTTCCGGATAAACTGATACGGTTGATCAAGGCGACGATGGATCGGATGATGTGCGTAGTTCGAGTTTCAGGGACATTCTCGAGTCCCTTCGAAACCCGCAGAGGGTTACGGCAAGGTGATGGTCTTTCGTGTCTGCTATTCAACTTCGCTTTGGAAGGGGTAATATGAAGAGCAGGGATTGACACGAGTAGTACGATTTTCTCAAAGTTCGTTCAGCTATTTGGTTTTGCCTACGACATTGATATTATGGCACGTAACTTTGAGAAGATGGAGGAAGCCTATATCAGACTAGAAAACGGAGCTATATGGAATGGACTAGTCATCAACACGGCGAAGACGAAATACATGATAGGAAGACGCTCAAGAGAGGACAACATAAGCCATCCATTACGAGTTTGTATTGGTGGTGACGAAATCGAGATGTTGAAGAATTGGTGTACTTGGGCACGCATCATGGCAGGAAATCGTACGTACTTTGGACTTCGCAAAACGCTCCGATCGAATAAAGTTCGCCGCCATCGCCGATCCATCGTCGCTTTGATCAACCGTGTCAGTTTATCCGGAAAACCGTGTTTGTGCATTAGCTGCCATAGCTGGTCCCGATCGATTGTATCATATGCGGCTTTGAAGTCGATGAATAGATGATGTGTGGGCACGTTGTATTCGCGGCATTTCTGCAGTACTTAGCGAATGGCAAACACCTGGTCCGTGGTGGAGCGTTCGCCCATAAAACCCCCTGGTACTGCCCACGAACTCCCTTGCAGTTGGTGCTAGTCGACGGCATAAAATTTGGGGAGTACCTTGTAGGCAGCGTTCAGCAATGTGATTGCGCGGTAGTTGCTACAATCTAGCTTATCGCCCTTTTGTAGATGGGACACACGACACCTTCCATCCACTCCTGCGGCAAAACTTCCTCCTCCCAAATCTTGGTAATGACCCAGTGCAGCGCTCTAGCCAGTGCCTCACCACCGTGTTTAAATAGCTCTCCTGGTAGTTGGTCAACCCCAGGGGCTTTGTTGTGCTTCAGCCGGCCAATCTCCTCTTGGATTTCCTGGAGATCCGGAGCCGGTAAAATTATGTCCTGCGCGCATTCTCCCAGGTCCATCACCATACCGCCATCTTCGTCTGCCACATCGCCATTCAGGTGTTCTTCGTAGTGCTGCCGCCACCTTTGGATCACCTCACGCTCGTTCGTAAGAATGTTCCCGTTTATGCCCTTGCACATATCAGGCTGTGGCACGTGGCCCTTACGTGAACGGTTTAACTTCTCATAGAACAGCGCGGTACAGTTGCTCCGTCTCTTCACGGTCTCGATCTTCCTGCTGGCGCTTTTTCTTCCGGAAAATCGAGTTTTGTCTGTTCCGCGCCTGTTTATATCGTGCCTCGTTCGCCCTCGTGCGGTGTTGCAGCGATCTTGTCCATGCTGCATTCTTCTCTTCCACTAACTGCTAACACTCGCCGTCATACCAGTCGTTTCTCTGATCCGGGGGCACCGTGCCAAGTGCAGCGGTTGCGGTTGGAAGTGCCACTTCCAGCTGCTGTGCGTATTCTTGGGCTAGTCTACCGTCTTGAAGCCGCCCAATGGTAAGCCGCGGCGTCCGACTTCGACGCGTGTTGTACACCGTCGAGAGTTTTGAGCGCAGGCATACTGCAACGAGGTAGTGGTCGGATTCAATATTCGCACTGCGGTAAGTGCGGACGTTCGTGATGTCGGAGAAGAATTTACCGTCGATTAGAACGTGGTCGATTTGGTTTTCCGTTTCTTGGTTAGGTGATCTCCATGTGGCCTTGTGGATATTTTTGCGGGGAAAGAAGGTGCTTTGGACTACCATTCCGCAGGAGGCTGCGAAGTTTATGCATCGTTGGCCGTTGTCGTTCGATACGGTATGCAGACTATCGGGTCCGATGACCGGTCTATACATTTCCTCCCTTCCTACGCACAGTTCATGTCACCGATGACGATTTTGACGTCCCGCAGTGGGCATCCATCGTATGTCTGCTCCAGCTGTGCATAGAACGCTTCTTTCTCGTCGTCGGGTCTCCCTTCGTATGGGCAGTGCACGTTGATGATGCTATAGTTGAAGAAACGGCCTTTAATCCTCAGCTTGCACATCCTTGCGTTGATTGGCTGCCACCCAATCACGCGTTGGCGCATCTTACCCAGCACTATGAAGCCGGTTCCCAGCTCGTTGGTGGTGTTGACTTTGGGCCAGTCTTTTATATGTTGTCGATGTTTATAATCCGTGACCAGCCCTGTGAATGTATGTTGAATGTATGTAAATAATAGTAAATAAACGACCACCGCGGAGAGCGAATCGCTTGTGTTTTCTCGTCCACTTTACGCGTCCGAAATACACCGCCGGGAGTTGTGTTGGTTCCGCTGTGTACCGTGGGAAGCCTCCGTGATAACTTCCCACAGGTTATCGGCCCAGGTTAGGTGGAAGAAACCATTAAAATCGGCGTGAAAGTTACTCGTAAATCGGCCGCGGAGTGTAAAAAAAAATTTCTTTGCAAATCCTCCGTGTGTGCCGTTCGGCAGATGCAAATTTGTTTTGCTCGTTTTCTGCCTGGTGGTGGACTTTTACTGAGTGGTGCTACAGCAGTGATTCGCGACAATGAATCGCCTACTTTGAGCGTGCTTACAGCGGCACACTAGGAGTTAACTTTCTGAAATCAGTATGGCGAAAGGCATCTAAGGTTAGATTTCTCAAAATTAAGCACCTTCATCGAAAAAATATTTGGTAGG
Source organism: Armigeres subalbatus (assembly GCF_024139115.2). Lineage (NCBI taxonomy): Eukaryota > Metazoa > Arthropoda > Insecta > Diptera > Culicidae > Armigeres > Armigeres subalbatus. The sequence continues at coordinate 116,593,206 of NC_085140.1, forward strand.
CGTAGTAGCAGACACCTTCCTACATAACCGGTACCAAATAGTTTTCCATGAAAAGTTTCTATTTTCGAGAAAACCCGCGTTAGATATGTCTTTCACCATACAAATTTCTGGCGGTTAACTCATGCCGGCTATTTTGCGCATATACTATAGCGCCTGGATGTGGCAGCGGCGAGTAGAAAATCAGTCACTGCCAATAATTCATTGTTTGGGGCTGTGTGAAACCCGTCTGGTTGGACTCTGGTGGGCTGTTAGTTCAGTTTTTTTATGTTCTGTGAACTAATTATCAGAGTGCCATTTTGTGTCGCGATTGTTGTAGCTGTAGCCTATTGGTAGTGGTGATCGATAGTGTCTCTGCCGTTCTTGTGCCTGCCGTCGGTGTGTAGGTACGTGCTGTACTTTCGATTGTGTTTATTTGATCGAGTACAGGGTGCGCTAAAATTAGCGAAAAGAAATAGAAATGGCAGAGAATAATAAATAAATAATTTTGTATGTCGAGGACAATCAGTTGCCTTTGGTGAAAGATGCCGTCGGCGATCGATGTTTGGAGAAAGTTGAAAAACTACCACGAGAAGGCTACATTTACGTCGCGAGTGTCACTACTGAAGAAATTGTGTAGCCTGAACTATGACGAAGGTGCTGATATGGAACAGCACCTGTTCCGGATCGAAGAGTTATTCGACCGACTTTCGTGCGCGGGACAGAAGATACACTCAACCCTCTTTTTACGGCAGTTTTTTTTACGTCACTTCATTTTACGGCACCCTTTTTACGGCACGTGACGTAAAAAGAATTTGAAACATTATTGACATCCAAAAGTAAGCCTATAAGAAGGCACTCTTAGAAACCCAAAGAACAAAGTAGATGCTTTGTATACACATCATATGCCTTCAACAATTGTTCCGTTCCAGGTCATCCAAGAATTTCCTGGAGTCTACACGCGTAACCGAGGACCTAAGGTCTACAAGCGTAGCGAAAGAGCTGTTATCTCTTGTAAAAAATGGTTTATGCCCAATTTGATATATTGAACCAAATTCCGTTCCAGGTCATACAAGAATTCCCTGGAATATAGGTCTTGAGGTGTACCCGCGTAACCGAAGGGCTGTTATCTCTTTTATTAAATGGTTCATGCTCTATATGATCTATTAAACCAAACTCAATATGCCTTAAGCAGCCGTTCCTTTCCTGGTCATCCAAGAATTCCCTAGATTCCTCAGCCGCGGATTCATCCCAAATATGTTCTCCGAGTATTTGTCTTTAACTTGCATCTCAAATGTAAGCATATGAGTTATTCTAAGATCTCCAAATTGCCCTTGAGTTTGAATCAAATGGTCTGCCAAATCAACCGAGGCTTTCATGATGTCCCAAGCCGCGGTATCAACCCAATTATGTCCTCCGAGTATTTGTCTTTCACTTGGGTCTCAAATCCAGACATATGAGATGTAGTAAGATCTCCAAATCCTCCTGGAGTTTGAATCAAATGGTCTGACGAATCAACCAAGGCTTCCATGATGTCCATAGCTGCGGTAATGACCCAATTATGTCCTCCGAGTATTTACTTTCACTTGCGTCTCAAATCCTATATATGAGATGTAGTAAGATCTCCAAATCGTCCTGGAGTTTGGATCAAATGGTCTGCCGAAACAACCGAGGCTTCCATGATGTCCTCTGCCGCGGTATCAACCCAATTATGTCCTCCGAGTATTTGTCTTTCACTTGGGTCTCAAATCCAGACATATGAGATGTAGTAAGATCTCCAAATCGTCCAGGAGTTTGAATCAAATGGTCTGATGAATCAACCGAGGCTTCTATGATGTCCCAAGCTGCGGTATCAACCCAATTATGTCCTCCGAGTAATTTTCTTCACTTGCGTCTCAAATCCAGACATATGAGATGTAGTAAGATTTCCAAATCGTCCTGGAGTTTGAATCAAATGGTCTGCCGAATCAACCGAGGCTTCCATGATGTCCTCAGCCGCGGTATCACCCCAATTATGTCCTCCGAGTATTTGTCTTTCACTTGGGTCTCAAATCCAGACATATAAGATGTAGTAAGATCTCCCAATCGTCCTGGAGTTTGAATCAAAAGGTCTGCCGAATCAACCGAGGCTTCCATGAATTCCCCAGCCACGGTATCAACCCAATTATGTCCTCCGAGTATTTTACTTTCACTTGCGTCTCAAATCCTACATATGAGATGTAGTAAGATCTCCAAATCGTCCTGGAGTTTGGATCAAATGGTCTGCCGAATCAACCGAGGCTTCCATGATGTCCTCAGCCGCGGTATCAACCCAATTATGTCCTCCGAGTATTTGTCTTTCACTTGGGTCTCAAATCCAGACATATGAGATGTAGTAAGATCTCCAAATCGTCCAGGAGTTTGAATCAAATGGTCTGATGAATCAACCGAGGCTTCCATGATGTCCCAAGCTGCGGTATCAACCCAATTATGTCCTCCGAGTAATTTTCTTTCACTTGCGTCTCAAATCCAGACATATGAGATGTAGTAAGATTTCCAAATCGTCCTGGAGTTTGAATCAAATGGTCTGCCGAATCAACCGAGGCTTCCATGATGTCCTCAGCCGCGGTATCACCCCAATTATGTCCTCCGAGTATTTGTCTTTCACTTGGGTCTCAAATCCAGACATATAAGATGTAATAAGATCTCCAAATCGTCCTGGAGTTTAAATCAAATGGTCTGCCGAATCCACCAAGGCTTCCATGATGTCCCAAGCTGCGGTATCAACCAAATTATGTCCTCCGAGTATTTGTCTTTCACTTGGATCTCAAATCCAGACATATAAGATGTAATAAGATCTCCAAATCGTCCTGGAGTTTAAATCAAATGGTCTGCCGAATCCACCAAGGCTTCCATGATGTCCATAGCTGCAGTATCAACCCAATTATGTCCTCCGAGTAATTTTCTTTCACTTGCGTCTCAAATCCAGACATATGAGATGTACTAAGATCTCCAGATCGTCCTGGAGTTTGAATCAAGTGTTCTGCCGAATCAACCGAGGCTTCCATGATGTCCCAAGCTGCGGTATCAACCCAATTATGTCCTCCGAGTAATTTTCTTTCACTTGCGCCTCAAATCCAGACATATGAGATGTAGTAAGATCTCCAAATCGTCCTGGAGTTTGAATCAAAAGGTCTGCCGAATCAACCGAGGTTTCCGTGAATTCCTCAGCCGCGGTATCAACCATATTATGTCCTCCGAGTATTTGTCTTTCACTTGGGTCTCAAATCCAGACATATAAGATGTAATCAGATCTCCAAATCGTCCTGGAGTTTAAATCAAATGGTCTGCCGAATCCACCAAGGCTTCCATGATGTCCATAGCTGCGGTATTAACCCAATTATGTCCTCCAAATAATTTCCTTTCACTAGCATCTCAAATCCAGACATATGAGATGTAGTAAGATCTCCAAATCGTCCTGAGGTTTGAATCAAATGGTCTGCCGAATCAACCAAGGCTTCCATGATGTCCATAGCTGCGGTATCAACCCAATTATGTCCTCCGAGTATTTTACTTTCACTTTCGTCTCAAATTCAGGCATATAAGATGTTGTAAGATCTCCAAATTGTCCAGGAGTTTGAATTAAATGGTCTGCCGGATCAACCAAGGCTTCCATGATGTCCCATGCCGTGGTATCAGCACAATTATGTTTCCAGGGTATTTGTCTTTCACTTGCGTTTCAATTCCAGGCATATGAGTTGTCTTAAGATCTCCAAATTGTTCTGGAGCTTGAATCAACCAAGGCCTTCGTGATGTCCCCAGCAACCCCAGTAACAACCTGAGCAGCACAAGTCAGACAATCATCCCAAGGAACATTTTTAGTTCTATAATGGTCATGAAAACCATTATTTGCTCTACATGACTTCGGTAAAATCAGCATAAAACTAAAATGTTTGTAGGGATGGGTCTAGCAACGTGATTGTGACTAAATTCGGCAATTCATATGGGCCATGCCCTTTCTGATTCATAGAACCAAAGTGAATACGGCTTCAACTATTTTTCCATTGGAGATTATCCATGAATATCACCCATCCCTGAAATATAAGCTTTACGGTCAACACGCGTAACCAAAAGACTGTTATCTTGATCTGTTTTGATCCATAGGACTAAATTGGATACCTCTTCAACTATTGTTCCATTCCATGTGATTTAAGAAAGGCATGGAGTACTGGTCTTTAGGTCTCCAGGATTATTATTTCTAAATGGTTCATCCCATTTTGATCCATAGATCCATATTAGATACGCATTCAACAATTATTCCACTCCAGGTCATCGAAAAAATATCTGAAGTCTAGCCTTCGTGGCCGGGGACATAATGGAAGCCTTGATTGATTCGATAGAAAGAAATCATGAAAACCTTGGTTGATTTGGTAGACCATTGATTCAAACTTCAGGACAATTTGAAGATCTTACAACATCTAACATGCTAAAATTGGTGACTCAAGTGAAAGACTAATACTCAGAAGACAAAATTGGGTTCACACCGTGGTTGGGGGAACCATGGTAGCCTTGGTTGATTCATTAGACCATTTGATTCAAACTCCAGAACAATTTGGAGATCTTACAACACCTCATATGTCTTGTTTTGAGATGCAAATGAAAGAAAATTATTTAGAGAACATTTTGGAGTTTATATCACGGCTTAGGACATCATGAAATCTTTGGTTGATTCGATAGATCATTTGATTTAAGCTCCAGGACAATTTGGAGATCTTAGAATATCTCATTCCTGTATTTGAGACGTAAGTTAAAGACCAATGCTCAGAAGACAAAATTGGGTTTACACCGCGGCTGGGGACATCGTAAAAGCCTTGTTTGATTCGGCAGACCATTTGATTCAAACTCCAGAACAATTTGGAGTTCTTAAAACGTATCATATGCCTGTATTTGAGACGTAAGTGAAAGACAAATAACCGGAGGACACAATTGGTTTAATAACGCGGCTGGGGGCACCATGGAAGCCTTGGTTGATTCATAACACCAATTGATTCAAACTCCAGGACAATTTGGAGATCTTACAACACCTCATATACCTGGACTTGAGACGTTAGTAAAAGACTAATACTCAGAAGATAAAATTGGGTTGACATCGCGGCTCTGGACATCGTGGAAGCCTTGGTTGTTTTGAGACGCAAGTAAAAAACAAATACTCAGAGAACATAATTGAGTTGATACCACGGCTTAGAACATCGTGAAGGATTTGGTTGATTCGATAGACCATTTGATTCAAACTCCAGGACAATTTGGAGATCTTACAATATCGAATATGCCTGTATTTGAGACGTTAGTAAGAGACCAATACTCAGTAGACAAAGTTGGGTTGACATCGAGGCTGGAGACATCGTGGAAGCCTTGGTTGATTCTGTAGACCTTTTGATTCAAACTCCAGGACAATTTGCAAATCTTAAAACATCTCATTTACATTGACTTGAGACGTAAGTGAAAGACAAATACTCGGAGGGCATGAGTGGGATGATACCGCAGCTGACGACATCGTGCAAGCCTCAGTAGATTCGGTGGACCATTTGATTCTTTCTCCAGAACGATTTGGAGATCTTAAAACATTTCATATGCCTGGATTTGAGACGTATGTGAAAGACAAATAATCGGAGGACATACTCAGAAGATAAAATTGGGTTCACATCGCGGCTCTGGACATCGTGGAAGCCTTGGTTGATTCTGTAGACCATTTGATTCAAACTCCAGGACAATTTGGAGATCTTAAAACATCTCATATACCTGTACTTGAGACGCAAGTGAATGACAAATACTCGGAGGGCATGATTGGGATGATACCGCGGCTGGGGGCACCATGGAAGCCTAGGTTGATTCATTACAAAATTTGATTCAAACTCAAGGACAATTAGGAGATCTTACAACACCTCATATGTCTTGTTTTGAGACGCAAGTGAAAGACAAATACTCAGAGAACATTATTGAGTTGATACCACGGCGTAGGACATAATAAAGGCTTTGGTTGATTCGATAGACCATTTGATCCAAACTCCAGGACAATTTGGAGATTTTCCAATTTCGAATATGCCTGTTTTTGAGACATTAGTAAAAGACCAATACTCAGAAGATAAAATTGGGTTGACACCGAGGCTGGGGACACAGTGGAAGCCTTGTTAGATTCTGTAGACCATCTGATTCAAACTCCAGGACAATTTGTAGATCTTAAAACATCTCATATACCTGGACTTGAGACGCAAGTGAAAGATAAAGACTCGGAAGGCATGATTGAGATGATACCGCGGCTGAGGACATCATGAAAGTCTCAGTAGATTCGGTAGACCATTTGATTCAAACTCCAGGACGATTTGGAGATCTTACAACTTCATACATGCAAGAAGTGAAAGACAAATAATCGGAGGACAAAATTGGGTTCACACCGAAACTGGGGACATCATGGAAGCCTTGGTTGATTCGGTGGACCATTTGATTCAAACTCCAGGACAATTTGGAGATCTTACAACACCTCATATGTCTTGTTTCGAGACGCAATTGAAAGACAAATCCTCGGAGGACATAATTGAGTTGATACTACGGCTCGGTACATCATGAAGGTTTTGGTTGTTTCGGTAGACCATTTGATTCAAACTCCAGGACAATTTGGAGATCTTATAACATCTCCTGGATTTGAAGAGATCTTACAATACCTCATGTAAGTCGCAAGTGAATGTATTTGAAAGTATCCTCACTATCAATAAATTAAGTGAAGTACTAGAAATTTTAGCAAAAATTCTTTTTACGTCACATTCCGTTTACGTCCCCCCAATAAGTGACGTAAAAAGAGGGTTGAGTGTAGAAGCTTCGTTGCAAGTGGCAATGATTCACCGAAGCCTACCAGAGTCGTACAATGGATTGGTGACTGCTCTGGAGAGCCGACCAGACGCAGACCAGACGGTTGAATTCGCGAAGCAGCGGCTGATGGATGAGTACCACCGGAGGACCGAGAAACAAAAGGAAGGGTACAGTGAGCGTGAAGACCGTGCGCTTAAAGCGCAGAAGAGAGGCTGGCGGAGAGTAAAGGACCGCATTTGCTATGGATGCCGAAAACCGGGACACATCCGGTAAATAGCCCGGTGCTGCAAAAGGAGAATGTGCTGGAGGCGAAGACGGTAGCAAAGAAGAATTCCCGAATATGTTTTGGTGTAGGAGGAGACCGGCAACAGGGGAGCTGGTATGTGGACAGTGGCTACTCCAGCCACATGACCAGCGACCGGAAGTTCTTTAGCGAGATTGACGAGAGCGTAAAGCTGGATGTTACGTTGGCGAATGTTTCCGCCGTGAAATCCGCCGGTGAAGGCTCGCTAAAATGTGTGGATGGTAACGGCAGATTGAACGAAGTGTTAGTGCAAGATGTGCTGTATGTCCCGGAATTGGACAGTGGACTTATTTCTGTCCGGATGTTAGCACAGAATGGATTTAAAGTAAACTTTGTGGAGTCTAAGTGCGAAATTATTAATAACAGAGGAAAAGTAGAAGCCGTAGCCGAACTTCGTGGGGACCTGTATGTTGTGCAAGTAGCAAAGAGTTTGAAGACAAGTGCCAGGGGAGAAGAAAGGCGAAAACAAAGCGTTGGACGGGAGTTTCCAGTAGGGCTGGATCGGGTCCGGGCAAGGGATCTACGCTGGAACTCCGAGTGCTGCTGTGGAAAATGGCAAGAGAGCAGGGAAGTGCATAGCCAAGCTGGTGACAGGCGTTTCGTTGAGGAGGAGATGAAGGACGTAAGCAAATTTTATGACTGTGTGAAAAACTAAGAATAAAACCGATGCTGAGTGCCGGATGAATCGCTTGATAAAGCCGAAGCGGTGAATAAGACGACCCAGGAGCTGGTAATGTAGATAGTAGATCGATAAGTGCCCATCTAGAACTATTGTCGAATTCGTTTTTAAACCTGGGTCAGTGCCAACCCGAACCCTGAATAAAAAAACATTTTCAGTTCCATCTGTCATTGGATATGGTGGTGTGCGTAGCATCGTGTTTGTTTTGATTCGAAACATATGATCCAGATGATCGCGGACTGACATCCAGTGCACTGGCAGTGCGTTGGCCTTGACTAATCAGATCCTGATCAGATCATGATAAATAAATAAATATGTTCAAGTGCGTGAACTGATTTTTGCGGATAGTAGAATTAACTTTTGGGCGGATATAAATAGGGGAACTGCTCCTGGAATTCATCTCATGGCTCCGATATTCATCCCATCAAAAGCAAAGCAATGGAAAGGAATTTGGATTGATTATTATTTTTGTGATCCTTTTCAGCTGTGAGCACGCATGTTGACAAAAAGAGGCGACGAAATTGATGCTGTATTTCTTTGTTTCCCGATGAGATGAATATATTTATTTTCAGTGAGAAGGAGATCGGAAAAGTTCCCCTATTTAATTATATTCAATGATCCCGTGCACATTTTTATATCAAGAATTCCGTGAATTCATGTAAAAGAGATTTTATATTTTACAAAAATTCATCTGTTTCTACAAAAGTTTTTTTTTTTGAGAACACTCAGAAGCATGAAATTGAAATTCTCCATGATTCGCTAATTTTTTTACCTAGCTACCTCTCCTGATAAAGGTAGCCTCACACCTCGGGAAAATTTTCCGCCGGATTTCGGGCCTGTGCATTTTGATTTTCAAGAATCTCCCGGAGGAATTGCTCAAGGTACTTCTGGGGGAATTTATTTACGAATCTTGCGGAGCAATTCCTGAAGGAAACTTCGAGTAAGTTCCTGTATTCCAGAAGGATTCCCTGAAGGAATTATTGTAGGAATTTCCAAATTAATTCCTGAAGCAACTTTAAGAGAAAATCCTGGAACAGTATACAAAGATATTCCTACATAGAAGAATTTCCAAAGGAATTCATCTCGAAAGGATCCCTTAAGGAAAGGATCCCAATTGGAAAACATATGGTGGAATGCCTGAAAATTCAAGAAAGAATTACTGAAAGAATGTCTGAAGTAATTTCTGGCAGAATTCCCGAAGAAAGCACGAAAGAGTTTTTGGAAGAATTTCATAAGAAATAATTCTATTCGGTATTCCTCAATTATATTTTTCTGACAATTCCTAGTGGATTCTGTGAACGGGTTTCAAGGGGAATTCCCAAACTACATAATTCCATCCACCGACCTAATTTTGGACACAAAATGTGAGGAAAACATGAACGAACTTATGAATACATAACTTCCCTAACAATTATTTTTAAAACTGAATCTAGACAACAGTACTGGATTAATTTCATTTAAAACTACAATTACAAATATCACAAAATCCCCAACAAAAAAAGATTTTCAATGCGCATTTTATTTTATTATGCATCTCGAGATAAAATAGAATACTGCGGTTTCCTGCTGGTTGCTTCTCAGGTAATCGCAACGGTCACTAAACACAACAGTGTCAATGAAAATCTCACCCACCGTATGTACTTGCCATGATAAACACTCTCCATGTACTCAGTGACATCGGTTGCCTCTCACTAATACAATCGAACACTGCTGTCATTTCGCGAAAAGCACGTGGTTTTGTTCTGAGCGGGAAAATTCTGCCTATCTTTTAACACGGCGGCTATCTTGACGTTTACCTTCGCAGTCGAGCCTGCGAGTGTAAGACCGCCGCAGCATTCTAGAAAAAGATAAGCGCGACAATAATAAACAGACAGTTTCGTTTCTCCCTTCTGCTTGTTTATTCCGCCTAGTCCCACCCACCCACGTGGTTTTGACAGTTGAAGTGCATTTGTATTGGTGAACCCGGTGCGAAACCGTGAAACAACACAGTGCGAACCCGACAGCTTTGGGGTTGGAACTAGTGCGAACCTTGTTCCAACCTGAGCGAATAAAAAAACACTTTGACAGCACTTAGGTTGGAACTTTTTAAAAACGAATTCGACATATGTGTTGACTTTTTGTTTGTAAAACTTTGTGAGAACTACGTGATGATAAACCTCGAGGAGGAGTGTTGACTTTGGGCCAGTCTATTATATGTTGTCGATGTTTATAATCCGTGACCAGCCCTGTGAATGTATGTTGAATGTATGTAAATAATAGTAAATAAACGACCACCGCGTAGAGCGAATCGCTTGTGTTTTCTCGTCCACTTTACGCGTCCGAAATACCCCGCCGGGAGTTGTGTCGGTTCCGATGTGTACCGTGGGAAACCTACGTGATAACTTCCCACAGGTGGTGCCACAGCTTTGGTAGAAGGGAGCCGCTCGATGCCCGCTTTTCCACACTTTCTGTCCTGTCCAGCAAATCTCCTGCAGCGCCACGACGTCGAAATTGCGGGGATGTAATTCATCGTAGATCATCCTGTCGCAACCTGCGAAACCTAGCGACTTGCAATTCCATGTTCCAAGCTTCCAATCGTGATCCTTCTTTCGTCGCCTAGGTCTTTGCCGATTATATCGAGTCGCATTATCTCTTATATTGCTCGTAATGATTGTTTTTTCTAGGCGGCTTATTGGGCCTGCGCAAACCTCCTGTCTCGTCGGAGGGCCGTCGTGTCAGGGCTGTTTAGCGTCCCACCTAACACCAGGACTTGGGCTTGTGCGCTTTGAGCGGCACACGGTCGCTTTGGTGGGGCCTACTTGCGGATACATGCAGCTTTTTATAGAGGTTTAACAGGGCCCACTGTCAAACCCCACCACATCCCAGGCAAGCCCCACAACTCGCAGATGGCCTGGGGAGGGATCGTCAAGCCCTTGGACATAGTCGCTGCTGCCCTAAACTTACTATTTTCAAAACGCTTATTAGACCGGTAGTTCTCCACGGACACGAGACCTGGACGATACTTGTGGAGGACTAACGAGGAAATGGGAGTTTTCGAAAGGAAAGAGCTGTGTACCATCTATGGTGAAGTGCAGTTGGCTGACGGTATGTGGAACGGGCGAAAACGATCCGACGAGAACAAGAAGACGAGGTGCACAGCGATCAAGGTGGATCGATCAAGTGGAGGACGATTTGCATAACTTTACTATCAGAAACTTTTGAAGGAATGATGAAAGATATGAAGCGAAAAACCAAATTTGCACACCAAGCCTTGTTTTGTGTCATATGCAGCCAAGTTACCCGGACCGACTAATCCTCCTTTTCCATTCCAAACAATTACGCCCCCGCCCGTCTCGGTATTTTTTGCCCAAAAAAAATTTTTGAGGTTGCGACAAAAAATAATCGGGGAGTTTTGATGATTTTTAACACAATTTTTTTAAAAACCCGTGGAGTTTTATTGATTTTTTTCCATTCTCATATTGATTTTTTATTGTCCCCCTCCCCTGATCTTTCGGAGACCAGTAGGACATAATTTGAATTAAATATTTGCAACGATCTTTCCACAAGCAATCCAAATTAAATTGGAAACCAATTAAACTCCAAATTCTTACCACTTGCAATCCAAATCTAATCTCAATAAAACAAAATTCAAATCCAATATACACTACATAAAATGAAATGAAGAACTAACTTTTTTTATGTTGAAACTCACAAGAATAAGGTTGGGAAAAAAACTAAATTAAAATGTGGTAACAACTATACTCAAGAGTAGAAAAAATATAGATTTTTTGTTTGACTGGATGATTTTAGATCGCCTAATAAGGTAAGCCATTTCGTCCACCTCAAATCATCATAACTAAGCGAATTAATTTGTATTTATTTTTATTTCAACGAAATGAAGAATTAATTTCTCTACTTTCTGCTTTTGCATCAGCAAAACCCACTGATAGGATAATTATGCTAAATGATAAACTAATATAAGCCAATAACATAAGACAGATACAACGGATGTGTTGGAATCTATTCATGAGCGTTTCCTGTCGTGACTGTCGTGTTGATCTACCTGCTACATATCTGCTGTTACCGTAGGTCATCATTTATTATCTCCATGTGTTGTTTGTATGACAAACAAATCCACGATGGCTCGATACCCCGACCTCACATACATAATCGCCATGTCGTAAGCTAAGAACAACCTTGCACTTTGTTATCAGATAATTTCTGCGATGTATGTAGCTACACGTGTTTGAAGAGTTCCACTTGTTACCAACAATTGTTCCAATACGTAATGGGCACATTTTTCTTCGATTTCAGTTCTAAACCGGACGAGTGGCAATCTACATCTAGTGGAACCATGCTGCATTTTTTTGGCAGTTTTGTGCGATAAATCCCTGATATCACCATTGATAACCGAACCAGAACTGAACTGAAGCAATCCGTGCTCCAACAAAACCAACCAAGATGACCGTAGCGCAGACGGAGCCCGCCAATGGCGGGCTGAAGCGGGAGATGGGGCTGATGTCCGCCATCAATGTCATCATCAGCGTTATGATCGGGTCTGGAATATTCGTTTCACCGACGGCCGCTCTCAAGTACTCCGGAAGTGTGGGATTTTGTCTGGTAGTGTGGGCAGTATGCGGAATAATTTCCCTGCTAGGAGCGCTTTGCTTTGCCGAACTGGGCACGGTAGTGCCACGATCTGGAGCTGAGTATGCGTACCTGATAGAAGCTTTCAAAAAAACCAACAAATTCTGGGGACCGTTGCCCTCCTTTATCTGCGCGTGGGTCTACGTAGTAGTTCTGCGACCTGCAGAAATAGCTGTGATAATTCTCACATTCGCCGAATACTCAATTCTACCCTTTAGCAATATTCTGGGGTTGAAGAACCTCCCTGAAGAAGATTTACACAATCTAATAAAACTGATAGCTCTATTAGGATTAGGTGAGTCTACCCATGCATTTGTTACGACCATTCTTCAACAACAAATTATGTTTGCAGGGGTAATCACATACATTAATCTAAGCAGCGTAAAATTATACGTCACGATCAACAACATCTTCGGATTTTGCAAGGTGTTTGCATGCTTGATAGTAATTTTTGGTGGTATCTACCAGCTGGCAATAGGCAACACAGAAAATTTGTCCCGAGGATTCGCTGGTACAAACTTCAGCCCTGGTCATATAGCGTTGGCCTTCTACAATGGTCTCTGGGCTTACGATGGTTGGTCAAGCGTTACCACTATCACCGAAGAAATCAAACGACCTGAAGTGTAAGTTAGTGCGAATTTGAATTGCAGAACTTCTCATTTCAATAGTTCTTTTCCATTTCCAGCAACATTCCACGCTCCATCATAATCGCCGTCCCGATCATCACCGGTCTATATGTGTTCATGAACATGGCCTACATGACAGTGCTGTCCCCGGAGGAAATGATCGTATCGGAAGCCGTAGGACTGGACTTTGGAAATCGCGTGCTTGGTTCGTTTTCTTTCCTAATTCCGCTGGGAGTGGCATTGTCAACTTTTGGATGTGCGCTTAGCATTCAATTCGGCGTTACCCGGCTTTGTTACGTAGCTAGTCAGGAGGGGCAAATGTTGGAACCGCTTTCGTACATTCACCTACGACGATCGACTCCAACGCCCGCTGTTGCTATGCAAGGTTTACTAGCATTAGCTTTCATTCTTGTTGGCAATATCGAGGAACTCATAGAACTTGCATCATTCCTTATCTGGTTCTTCTATGGGTCGGCGTTCATAGCGCTGTTAACTTTGCGCAAAACCCAGCCAGACACACCCCGTCCGTACAAGGTGCCATTGCTAGTGCCAATTTTCGCGCTTGGAGTTTCTATTTTCTTATCGGTAGTCCCAATCATCGCCGAGCCATCACCAAAGTACTTCTTCGCCCTTGCATTTATCTTGAGTGGCGTGGCCGTCTATACTCCATTCGTCTACTACAAAATCAGACCCAGCTGGATGGGTAAGCGTTCGCATACTCGGTGGAATTAATTCAGAGCTAATCAATCATTCTTATTTTCAGATAAACTGACTTATTTCATCCAGGTGCTTTTCGAGGCCGTGCCTACCGCAGAGAAGACGGAATAGAATTTATGATTGCTCAATTACCTTTTATTATAAAAGACATGATTTTTACAATTTGTTACTTCTTTTTAAATCCGAAATATAATGCCACGTAATAACTACATAACAATGCAAATTAATACCTTCTAATATCTTCTAAGCAGTCTTCAGGTTCACTGTTAGACTAGCTATGGAGGACTAAAAGGTACACGCAAAATTGTATCATTATTATGTGATAATACGGGTTTTCACCAGCCAGCTTGCTTATTTTTGGTTTTGACTCCAAACAGCAAAAAACGACGATGGATGTCCGCAACCTTTAAACCAGCGAAAGTCTCGAGCGAAATGGACAAAATGTCGACACCATTGGCCCTATCAGGTGGATGTTTTTTCAGCCCACCGAGGCAGCACTTATAGATGTTTTAAAATGGTTCAGGAAACGACTACGTGCTTCATCTATGAAAATCACCAGTTTCTTGTAGTAAAGATCCACTTGCCATTGTCGCTGTTCAACTCCAAATCGTATTTGTCAAGTAATTTGACTTGAAATTATTCACATGCAATGATGTTGAAAGTATATCTAATGAAACATACGATTCATTGAATATTTCTATTATTATATGAGAAATTGTTTGTACGATTGGTGCGAATGCTGATAAAACTAAATTAAGGGGCGGGGAATGATGTTCGTTTAATTCATACACTAATTGGATCATTTATTTGCGAAATTATGAAGAAAATGGTGTATCGAAGGATGAAAGGTTAATGCTTGGATCGCTTGTGCTTGAATCGGGTGTGTGGAATCCGTAAGGTAGGCAATTACTTTTGGTATGTACAACGAAAGAAAACGATTGTATCCAGATTCGAGAAAAGCATCATAGAGGCCCTTTCACAAATTACATAGCTTTTTAGGTTGTGGGAGGGTACTTGTTTGAGCGTTAAGGACTATCCAGTTTTCCGCGAGCGGCAAAGTCCGCCAGCTGCCTGCGGGTCAGCCTCTGATTTGACGTTTGTGGAGATCAACTGTACCCACCGCTCTGAGCATTCTAACCAATGTAGCATATAAGAAGGTGCTGTTGCAGTGAATTCAAGCCTTCTTATATACCACATTGTCTGAAATGCTCGAAAGGTGGGTGCAGTTGACCTCCAGAAATGTCAAATCAGAGACTGACCTGCAGGCAAGCTGGCGGCCATGGTCCAATGCACCGAATGAACACAATGACGTTTGAGACGGGCGCTGTTTACTAAAAATGAACACTTGCATGAACTCGATGAATGAAAAAGTATTCATTCTTAGTAAACAGCGCACCGCTCAAACGTCAATGATGAACTCGGTGCATTGGACCATTACCGCTCGCGGAAAACTGGATATAAATTTCAGAACCCTACCATACATCAAACGCCACGAGCAGCAGGGACTATGTCCAAGGGCTTGACGACCCCTCCCCAGGCCATCTGCGAGTTGTGGTGCCTGCCTAGGATGTGGTGGGGTTTGACAGTGGGGTCTGTTAAATCTCTATAAAAAGCTGCATTCATCCGCAAGTAGGCTCCGCCAAAGCGACCGTGTGCCGCTCAAAGCGCACAAGCCCAAGTCCTGGGACGCTAAACAGACCTGACACGACGGACCTCCGACGAGACAGGAGGATTGCGCAGGCCCAATAAGCCACCTTCAAAAACAACCATTACGAACGACATAGAAGATAATACGACTCGATGCAATCGGCAACGACCTAGGCGACGAATAAAGGATCACATTGGAAACATGGAACTGCAAGTCGCTAGGCTTCGCAGGTTGCAACAGGATAGTCTACGATGAATTACATCCCCGCAACTTCGACGTCGTAGCGTTGCAGGAAATCTGCTGGACAGGACAGAAAGTGTGGAAAAGCGGGTATCGAGCAACTACCTTCTACCAAAGCTGTGGCACCACCAACGAGCTGGGAACCGGCTTTATAGTGCTAGGCAAGATACGCCAACGCGTGATTGGGTGGCAGTCAATCAACGCAAGGATGTGCAAGCTGAGGATAATAGGCCGTTTCTTCAACTATAGCATCATCATCGTGCACTGCCCACACGAAGGGAAACCCGACGACGAGACAGAAGCGTTCTATGCACAGCTGGAGGAGACATACGATGGATGCCCACTGCGGGACGTCAAAATCGTCATCGGTGACATGAACGCTAAGCTAGCAATGGAGGAAATGTATAGACCGGTCATCGGACCGGATAGTCTGCTTACCGTATCGAACGACAACGGCCAACGATGCATAAACTTTGCAGCCTCCCGCGGAATAGTAGTCCGAAGCACTTACTTCCCCCGCAAGAATATCCACAAGGCCACATGGAAATCACCTATTCAAGTAACTGAAAACCAAATCGATCACGTTCCAATCGACGGCAAATTCTTCTGCGACATCACGAACGTCCGCACTTACCGCAGTGCGAATATTAAATCCGACCACTACCTCGTTTCAGTATGCCTGCGCTCAAAACTCGACGGTGTACACCACGCATCGGAGTCGCCCGCCGTGGCTAAACATTGGTCGGCTACAAGACGGTAGACTATAGCCCAAGACTACGCGCAGCAGCTGGAAGTGGCACTCCCAACGGAAGAGCAACTAGGCGCAGCTGGAGGCTGGAGAGATATTCGATCCGCCATTGGAAGCACCGCAACCGCTGCACTAGGCACGGTGCTCCCGGATCAGAGAAACAACTGGTATGATGGCGAATGTGAGCAGTTAGTTGAGGAGAAGAATGCAGCATGGGCGAGATTGCTGCAACACTGCACGAGGGCGAACGAGGCACGATACAAACGGCATATCAGAGCGCCGTTGAGCAAGGAGTGCAACGTCATCAGCCAATTCGAAGTCGTTTAGGTGCTCCATGGTTATATAGGCTGCCATAACAGCCCGCGGTTTGGTTCACGGTCAATCGCATCTACCAGAATCTCATCGATTACGATGAGGAACAGTAACACCCGGATAGGGTCGGACAGGAGCCCTTTGTGCAGCACTCTACACGAAAAGGCCACGTACTGTGCTTCGATGAGGCTGATGATTTTCTCAGGAACCTCAGGAACCCGTCTCAGGGCGCCCCACATATTCTCTTGATTGAGACGGTCGAAAGCTTTTTCGTAGTCAATGAATACCAAGTAAAGGTCCACACAGGATCTTCCGGCACGGAATCCGGCTTGCTGCCGCCGGAGAGTCGCATCGATCTTTTCCTGAATCCAGGCTAGGATAATTTTGCACAGAACTTTGAGAACGGTACACAGCAACATAATGCCTCGCCAGTTATCGCATACAGTCAGGTCACCCTTTTTGGGCACCTTCACTAAGATACCTTGCATCCAGTCGACCGGGAAAGTTGCGGTGTCCCAGATATTACGAAATAAACGATACAGTAGTTGAGCGGATGTCATGGAATCAGCTTTGAGCATCTCAGCTGATATGCGGTCGACCCCTGGGGTTTTATTCGATTTCATGCTTTGGATGGCTGTTTGAATCTCTAGCAGTGATGGAGCTTCGGTATTGACGCGTGTTATACGTCGGATCCTAGGCAGATCATGCCGAGGTGGTGATGGCCTTGAAAAAGTTGTTCGAAGTGCTCGAACCAGCGTTTCAGCTGGTCAGTTGGGTCGGTTAATAACTGATCATTCGCGTCTTTCACAGGCATCATCTTCGTCCCGCTTAAGCGTCGTGAGATATCGTAGAGGAGGCGAAAGTCCCCGGTTGCGGCGGCTCTCTCTCCTTCGTCGGCCAGAGAGTCTGCCCACACTCGCTTGTCCCGTCGACATGAGCGTTTTACTTCCTTCTCAAGAGCCGCGTATCGTTGACGGGCTAAGACTTTGGTTCCTCTGGTTTTCGATCGCTCTATCGCGGCTTTGGCTTCTCTTCGCTCCTCTATCTTCCTCCAGGTCTCATCGGTGATCCATTGTTTCCTCTGGGTGCGTAGTTCGCCCAGATTGTTCTCGCTGGTGGCGTTGAAGGCATTCTTGATGGCGGTCCATTGGTCTTCCACGCTGCCACCTTCCGGAATATCTGCAGCACGCGTCTCCAGTTCTTCAACGAAGGACCGTTCCACCGTGGCATCTTCCAGTCGGCGTGTGTTGAATCGTCGTCCAACTCTTTCCTCCTGCCGACGAATCCGCGCAATGCGCAGGCGTATTTCGCCGACGAGGAGGTGATGATCAGACGCGATATCGGCACTACGTTTATTCCGTACATCAAGAAGGCTCCATTTCCATTTTCGGCTGATGCAGGTGACGACGATTTGATTTTCTGTAAAGCCGTCACGGGAGACCCACGTGACCTTGTGAACCGGTCGATGAGGGAAGAGCGATCCCCCGATCACCATGTCGTTATTACCACAAAATTCTGCCAACAGCTCTCCGTTTTCGCTCATTTCTCCGAGACCATGGCGTCCCATAATGCGCTCATGGTTCGAGTTGTCGGATTCGATCTTCGCATTGAAGTCGCCCAAACAGATCTTGATATCACCCTTCGGAATTCTATCTACGACGGCATTGAGTTGACTGTAGAAGTTCTCTTTGTCTTGCAGATCTGCAGCATCGGTTGGCGCATAACATTGGATTATAGAAAGGTTTCGGACCCGTGTTCTAAATCTGGCAACAATTATCCTTTCACTTATAGGTTCCCACTTCATAAGCGCAGAGTGTGCATGAGCGCTTAGTAGGAAGCCAACTCCGCGATGCCGGGGAGCGTGTTCACCTCGTAAACCAGAGTATAGCAGAACTTGTCCCGACGGCGTTCTGTGTTTTCTAAAGTTTGGCCAACGGACTTCACTCAGTCCCAGGATCTCAAGCTTCATGCGGCGTGCCTCATTGGCAAGTTGTGCCAATTTACCCTGCTGGGCTAGTGTTAAAACGTTCCATGTTCCTATTCGTGTCCGTTGTATCGCGCTAAGAGTCGCCGTAAAATCAGTCCGTATTCTTTCATTATCGGATTCTCAAACAAATTGATGTTTCGGGAACAGTAGGTTGTTGGCCCAAGGTTCCCTATCCACCGGGTTGGGGCTGCCATCTCAGGTATAGCCCGATATGTGTAAGGACATAAACGGGAACCTTCTTACAAACGAGCGTGAGGTGATCCAAAAAACATTCGAAAGGATTGGCCGACCCTACCTAAGCAAAGACTGTTTTGATGTCTTAGCAATATCGTTCTTCATGGGTACTTTTTCCTCATACAACAGTTAAACAATATAGCTAGCCGATGCCATCTTAAAATTTTATAAAATCTCAATTATATTGATAATAACATTTAAAAAACAATGGGCTATGTTACGTTGCCGGAAAACTCATGAGGCAAACCGTCTTTTAGTTGGCAGCTCTTAAAGAACAGCGTACCACACATCGGCGAATCAACATTTTGGTATGGGCCGTGTATGGAGACGCGTAGTGCATTGTCAACTTCTTCACCCACACCCACTCCTACTGTTATTGAAAAAAATCTACCTGTTGTTGGAAAAATCGTATTTTTCATTATTTTAATTTCTTTAAGTTTTATTTTTCAACTACTAAAGATTTATAAGCTTTGTGAGTTCAAATAATTCTCTGTCTAGGAATCAATTAGATCATTTTATACCATTGTTTTTGCAGTTTCACGGAAAACTTTGAGCTCATATTATTATATCAAACATTATTACCAAAATGCTGTAATTGCTTCAAAATCGTTGCTGAAATTATAAACTTGTAACTCACTACCTGTTTCCGTGACGGCTGATATATACTTTCTTGTGGTGTGACTAAATATGATTTATCATGGTCAAACTGCTTGCTTCTGGGTTAACCAACGAATACCATCCCCAATATCCAACTCCGTGATACTTATGAGGGTGTTGCTAAGACGAATTACACCCGTAACAATGCTAATGCAACTTGTAGCTCACTATCTGGCTATAAACTTTATACAAAAGTCACTATTTGGTCACTTTTCCTGAAACTAAAAGTCACTACCTACTCTCCCAAATTTTATTCAGCCGACTAACACCAATTGCAAGAGAGTTCTTGGGACAGTACCAGGCGAGATTTATGGGTAAACGCTCTACCACAGACCAGGTGTTCGCCGGACGTCAGGTATTGCAGAAATGCCGCGAATACAACGTGCCCACACATCATCTATTTATCGACTTCAAAGCCGCATGTGATACAATCGATCGGGACCAGCTATGGCAGCTAATGCACGAAAACGGATTTTCGGATTTCCTGATACGGTTGATCAAGGCGACGATGGATCGGGTGATGTAGGTAGTTCGAATTTCAGGGCCATCTCGAGTTCCTTCGAAACGCGCAGAGGCTATTCAACATCGCTTTGAAGGGAGTAATACGAAGGGCAGGGATTGACACGAGTGGTACGATTTTGACGAAGTCCGTCCAGTTATTTGGTTTCGCCGACGACATTGATATTATGGCACGTAACTTTGATAGGATGTAGGAAGCCTACATCAGACTGAAAAGCGAAGCTAAACGGATTGGACTAGTCATTAAAACGTCGAAGACGAAGTACATGATAGGAAGAGGCTCAAGAGAGGTCAATGTAAGCCACCCACCACGAGTTTCTATCGGTACTTGGGCTCACTGATGGTGACCGCCGATAACGATACCAGCAGAGGAATTTGGAGACGCATCATGGCAGGAAATCGTACGCACTTTGGACTCCACAAAACGCTCCGATCGAATAGAGTTCGCCGCCGTACCAAACTGACTATCTACAAAACGCTTATTAGACCGATAGTTCTTCACGGACACGAGACCTGGACGATGCTCGTGGAGGACCAACGCGCACTGGGCGTTTTCGAAAGGAAAGTGCTGCGTACCATCTATGGTGGGGTGCAGATGGCGAACGGTACGTGGAGGAGGCGAATGAACCACGAGTTGCATCAGCTGTTAGGAAAACCATCCATCATTCACACCGCGAAAATCGGAAGACTGCGGTGAGCACGTAGCCAGAATGTCGGACAGTAATCCGGTGAAAATGGTTGTCGACAACGATCCGATGGTGACGGAGTGATGTGTGTGTGTGCTTCATCCTCTATCCTTCACCCAGCCGAGGGTGTTGAACAAGTAGTACTACGAATAATTTGATCAGATCTCATGCTCCGTTATGGTGCCCTTTTTGTTACGGAGACTAGTACTACAAAAAGGAATCACTTCTGAAGCAAGGAAGGTTTCTTCAGAAGTGTAGGGAATGGGATATACTAGTTGATCATAACAGGTACAGCAAGACTTCACAAGGACGCCCTTATTCGTACTACTCAGGGAGTAGAAGATCGAGAAGAGCCACCGTTGCTAACTAGAGCTTGAACCGGATACCTGGGACTCCCACAATATCCGCGGCAATAGCAGCAAACGATGCCCTGTACGTATTCAGTGTTTATTTTTTTATTCATATATTGGTGAAGCGATCAGAGAAGAAAGAGTGAAGAATTGGAACGTGCTCACCAATTTAGTTCATCCATCTTTGCTTCCTTTTAGTCTTTGGCCCAGCTGAGGCTGATTTGGGTGCTGCGAAAGTTCTCGTGGGGTTAGTGCCTTTTGAAGTTCTGGTTCGTTCCGAAGAAACACTCCTACAAAATCTCCACCCTTGTTCCGGTTTCGATGCCACTGCCACCGTCGCAATTATTTCTTCTATTGATGGTGGCAGAAATAGTATCCTCTTCTCCGCTACAGACGGCATGCCTAGAGCTGGTTCACTGTACTGTGTGTGTCACTGTACTCATGTTTCCTAATTTATCACTAATACATGTTTTCTGCAACTATTAAAAAAAGTTTTATTTTCGCACTTTTCGAGAACTATCAGCCGAATTTCGGCTTTTCACTCAATGATACGGATACGTCACACAGGAAAAATACAGCAGCTCACGCGCACAGCCTACTCCAATTTTTCTGTTCATCCGACGGTGACGGAGTGATGAACTTAATTTTAAAATAAAAAAATCACTTAAATAAAGAATAAAAAATTAGAAGGGTTGTGTAGAAGATACGACCGCACGACGTAAACTACGTTATACGTATAAAAAACCGGTGCATTCAAAGTCGAAGTAAAATACCACTAACAGGGGGTATTTTACCACTGTTGGGTATTTTACCCTATATTCGCGAAGTCGAAGCAAATTCTGCTCTTCCCTCCTATGTGAAATCCCATTGCTATCTGTCAGAGTTTGAGTGAAACATGGCCGCCATCTCCTCCTCTCTGTTGCTCTACTGTAAAAACCCATAAAGAACTGTCATTGTTTGTGTGAAGAATTTTGCTTCGACTTCGCGAATAATGTCGTCACATTTCCATGTTTCTACTTTTTCTTGAGTTTTATCGAGGGTCAATGATGAAGGAAGCACTCCTATTCATTCATCATGCATAATTCAATAATAGATAATAGCCAAAAAGTAGGCAATTACCTATGATTAAAACGCGCTATGTACGGGATTGATTGGTTCTGAAATTTTTACTGGGTATAGAAAAATATAATTTTTCAATAGTTTACCGTTGATAATCAATAGTTCCAATGGATTTGACAAATTGTTGGAGAGTTTTCGAACCGATTGATAAGAAAATCTCGAAAATCCATTGAAGGATAAAAACTCTATTAACGTTTGAAATCTATCCTAATTTCGTGACGGTCTTGATTTTGTAAATTTTCGTTTTACACCCTGTATCCGAGTCTTCCCCTTAGACGTAGTTTACGTCAAAAAACGATCCGACCGGAACAAGAAGGCGAGGTGCACAGCGGGCAAGGTGGATCGATCAGGTGGAGGACGATTTGCGGACCCTCCGCAGACTGCGTGAGCTGGATGGAGAAGATCTTTATGTATTGCACAGGCCACTCCGGCCTTGGTCTGGTAATAAATAAAAAATACACGATTCACCCGGCCGCCCTCCTCTGTCAATAAACCACCGTAAGTTGAAATTCAATTTTGTTAGTAGGACTCCCTCATCCGAAATTCTCCCCTACGAATAACTCCCTGGGACCCGGGAGACAGAAGAAGGCCTTTGGTGTCCAACCCGGAAGCGGCCGTTGGCTGAAGACCAGCTGCTTGGGGCTTAGGGGGGTTTTCTTCCGGAACCGAGCATTTTCTCCCGGGGTCAAATCGTTTCACAATGTAGAAGCAAACAAGAGATATAATAGGTACATTAGGGTGGACCAATTATATAAAAAAAAATATCAAAATCATTTTTTCGAGACGTATTAATATCCCCTAGAAATAAAGTTTTTGCTCCCAGAAGCTACTGTAAAAATTTCAACCAGATCCGTCAAGTCTAAGTGGATGCTCAACGAGTGTGAAGTTTATGAGGAAAAAATTGACTAAATATATGGGAAAATGCATATTTTTCGCTTTTTTTCTCTAGGTGGCGCTGTGATCATTCAATCCCGCTTATTAGTGACATTTACAATCTTTATATTATTGCGAAGAGGCTCCCGAAAACCGCGAATGATTTTATCAATTTTTCCCACATAAACTTCACGCTCTTTGAGCATCCACTTAGACTTGACTGAAATTTTTACAGAAGCTTCTGGGAGCAAAAAGCTTTATTTTCAGGGGACGTCTCGAAAAAATGATTTTGATTTTTTCATATAAGTGTGGTTTACCTTAAGCTGCTAAACCCTAGAAAAAATTCGGATATTTTAAATGTGTAAACACTTGTATCATTTTGTTACCACTTTTTTATTGTACCATTTGTGTTACTCCAAGAAATGGCTTTTATTCCACTAAAGTGAAAACTTCAGCAAAACAAATCACATGATTCAGAGTTTTTTTTAGTACATACTAATTGCTGCAAGGAATGGGGTTAGTTAGTACACTATTTCCAAACTACATAGGAGATTCAATGTGTGGATTACAGTGCTATTCAAAACGGATTGAACCTTATCGTTAGAATACGTAAAAAACCCAAACTACCCACTAATGAGCAACTGGTTGATAATTTTGCTGCTTTCCACACATTTGTCAATGTTTTCGTGTGAATTTCAAAATCTGTAAGTTTCTGTATTTTTACTTAATTTATTTTCTATTATTCACACATCCAACCACCACTTCCATTTCACATCATACATCTATTAAATTCACAGTAGATCCCTCGCGTCAACGCAGGGCAGCCTCCACACAAATTATAATAAATACAAATTTGCGAATTGGTTCTCATTCGAGAAAAGTGGAACACAGAAATAATTTCTGATTTTTTTGTTTTGTTTGGTGGATTTTATGTACTACCATTATCACATTTATATAATCAATCGCATCGAGGATAGTAAAAAAAGAGGAAAAGGTAAAAACCCAACTCGCAGCTACATGAAAGTGCAAATTCTTACATTCTTTGTTTTGAATCAGTACCTGCTAATAACAATCAATTAAATAAATAGGACGTCCTTAATCCTAGATACTTCGTTTGCTAGGTTTTGTATCATGTTCACAGGTAAAACTAAGTAATCACACTTGTTCTATGGATTAGATGGTGTCAATAAAATAATTATGAGATAAGAATGAATTCAAGGGATGATTAACTTAAAAGACCTAATTCATCGCAACTGCAGGTGGGGGGAATGCAAATGCTTGTCCAGGTTGTGGCAGAGCACCACCGAACGACGGATACGCGGCAGGAGCGGCCTGTGTACTTCTGGCGTATCCGCCAAAGGACGCTCCACCGTTAGCATTTTGGGACGGAGGTGCAGATGTGTAAGGTTTGTACGATCCGTAACCATTGCTTGTTGGACCACTGTTTCCGCCGGAAGAGCCACCGTTCTGGTAATTACCCTTATTGTAATTGTTCCCACCGTTTGAACTGGACGAGAATGATGGAGGTGCGTTGGCCGGAGCAGAGAATCGACTCGGACGGGCTCCCGATGGTGGTCCAGATCCATTGGGCATTCGGTTCTGATCACGTTGCTGGTAGCCACCGTTCTGAGCCGGTTTCGAACCGTACTTGTCACCGCCAGCATCCCCGCGCGGTCCGCCGAATTTGTTTCCGTTGTTCATGCCACCGCCGCCGAAACGGTTGCCTCCATCGTTGCGCTGTCCACCGAAGCCTCCGTCGCGTGGTGGCCTGTTCTGCTGACCTCCGTAGCGGTTTCCGTACCTGTTGTGGCGTTGTCCGTGTCTGTTCATGCCCGGTTTGGCCATTTCAGCTAGCTTAGGGTTGATAACCTGTAGATTGCACCAGAAAAGGGAAATCAGTTTGAACAAGTACATAAAAGTTTGAATCAGAGTAATCGGTATGGACGATGTGCAATTTGCACAACTCTCGTTTATCAAGAACTCTGAAGCAGGTAAAACTAAACAAAATAAAAACGAATGATCTTACCTGATTGGCCTCCTGAAGGACGTTGATGAGGTCGCCGGCCTTGTTTGCGTTGGAATTGGTGAACAGCGTGTATGCGGTGCCGGTATTGTTAGAACGGCCGGTTCTACCAATACGGTGGACGTAATCTTCTGAGTTTGACGGGTAGTCGTAATTGATTACAAACTTCACGTCTTCGACATCTGTGCGGGATCAGGGGACGGGCATTAGCATGTAACGTACATGAAGAGCGTGTTATTACGACGCAGACGGAAAATCGACTAATTGATTTTCGAAAACATCGACAAAAGGCGGCTTCCGCGAATGGCAAAAACGGAAGCCACGAGAGGGAAAATATGACTTTTGCATCACAATTGGGATAATATTCAAACGTTCTTTAAAACAGATTTCACCACTTAAGAGATCCATTTGATGAGGAATTCAGCTTCCATCCGCAAGTTATGTGATATTAGCTTGGGCGTTTACCGACTGACTCCGATTTGTATATGATACGCGAACAAAATTTTAACTTTACGCCATCACACTATGCTTATAACAGATGAAACGGTTTCTTCATCAATGAGTTATTTTTTCTCAATGTGCTTTTGATTATTGTTCGGTTTCAGATAATTATTCTACTTATTGGCTAATAATCAAATTCACTGTCTGTTTTAAGAGTACATTCAATTACGAGCTTTTGTTCAGTCAAATCAAATGTGGCCGCGAGATCATTATGGTCGAAGAAATTTAATTTTGGTATTTTCCTTACATTTCACTCACTTCAGGGTTGGGTTAAAGCTAGTTATGGCAACTTTTCAAAGCTTTTTGGTTAAAGTATCATAAGCAGAATTTTAGTAGGGTATAAATTTTGAAAAAGAAGGTTTCATTCTATTAATTATCAATTAGACCAAGGCAAAATTGTGTTAACAGGGGCCAGAAGTAAATTTTCTACTTATCATTTTTTTTATTGTACTGCTCCAATATTTTTTGAACGTAAATTAAAATTTTAATTTCCAAAAAGAATAAATCCAAGCCACTTTAGAATAAGGCGTAATTATATAGGGCAACAGTAAAATGCACTGTTTACGAATAAAGAAGATCTATTTTCACAGTATTCTTGAGTTTTTGCCATAAATTTTTAGAATAGCATCTAGCAAAAAAAAAATCAATTTTCACTAACTTTAATGCGAATTCTTTGTTACTTGCCAAAGAATGGCTTACTATGAAAGTGAAGAATACCGCCGAAAACCTGTTGTAATTTAACCTATTATAAATCATAATAATTGATTGGAATCATCTGGCCCCTGGTTTACGACAAAAAATGTTTAGTAATGATTAAGCTCTCTGCTGTACCCATTTTTTTTAGAATCAAACTAAAATGACATTAGAAAAGCAAGGGGAAATACCATACACAGAATTTTGTCTTTACGCGATTTCCTTTTTCTCAATGTTAATGACATTAAGCTTTTTAACCGCATCAATACCACCAGACTTTTTTAACAAGTTGCATAGATTCGGTGGTAAATTGGAGTCGCATGATTAAACTATAATCGAAAATGTCGCGTAAATACACATTTCTATGTATTTAGGAAAGCTTTGTCTTCCGTTCAATGCACTGTTTATAATTCTTGCCTATTTGAATCTAGTGAATGAAACATAATTCAACAGCAATAGCCTTTTCCGTGCAATCCCTGGGAACGCGAGAAGGATTCACACTTGCTGGGGGGTCGATGTGAAGTATGTTGTGAATCTGCGTAAAGCTGAGGATCAAGACAAGCTCATTTCGGGTGACGTGCCCCTGTGGCAGCACGAGGCCAAGCAATCTAGAAGAAATGGCACGTCACCGCCTAGACCTTGTCGGGGAACTGGACAGTGAAACGTCCTCTCGAGCATGATTCGAGATTGCCGATTGGTTGAAAAGTTATTGCTTCGATAGATAAATCAAATACACCCTGCAATGCCAACTGCCTTCATATTTGTTGTTTACGTGAAAAGCTCAAGACAAAATTACCAAGCTTTTCAAAACACATTCATCACCAGCAAACTGCTAATGCTCACAAGAATAGAAATGATTCACAGTTTATATCTTTCCTGGTATTCACTATTAATAAGAAATGTAATAAGGAACCTGATTTATCCAGAATGCTGCGTCAACGATGTCCAATGATGTTATAGCGAGTGCTATCCTGTAAAGAAAGATTCAAAAAGGGATTAAACAACTTCGCGCAACTTTCTCCTGTGTGCGCTCCGTTGCAAAAACTGCAAAGAAATAAATTCATGGGTCGTGAATACAGGAAATACATAAATCCATCTCTTTCTCGATCGATACGGAATGGCATCTCAGTACGAACAAATACTGAAGGATTTCGTCACAGGTGGTGTACTCAGAAACTGATTCTCCTCGAAATGTTAATCTCTTTCGGACGATCTCGGCCAGTGAGAACAATTGACTGACAAAACTTTGTAGGCGAATAAGTATCCCAGGAATTGGTTGATTTGGTGTAGCATTGGGTAACATTTTGTGATTTCGAGTCGATCAACGGTGAATGCGTGAGCGGGTGTGCCGTTTGCAACAAACTTGAATGATCATATGACAAGTCTACCGAAACATCAGTACCCAGCCGGAGCTTTCATCCGCCGACGACTCGCGAGTCGCTCGAACGACAAGCCGATCGAGGACCAGAACACTTACCAAGTCCACGTGCAGCGACGTCAGTGGCCACCAGAATACCCTGGCGTCCATTTCGGAATGCATTCAGAACGTAATCGCGCTCTTGCTGCGATTTGTCGCCATGAATTGACACGGCTCTCCAACCGTTACGGTTGATGTTGCGGGTGATATCGTCCACCCGCCGTTTTGTTTCGACGAAGATAATCGTCTTTGTCTCATTCTCCGCAGAGATTTCCGTCAGCAGCTTCATGAGCTTCTGATCCTTCTCGTAGTCCTCGCAAACATCAACAATTTGCAAAATGTTATGATTTGCAGACAAATTCAGCGATCCAATGTTGATCTGAATGTAATCGTTCAAAAATTCTTCTGCCAGGTTGCGAACTTCTTTGGGCCATGTGGCGGACCACATGAGCACTTGGCGATCGGGACGGATCTGTCCCATGATCTTACGAATTTGTGGTTCAAAACCCATATCAAGCATGCGGTCAGCTTCATCAAGCACCAGATAGGTGCACCGACGCAGGTTAGTTATTCCTCGTTCGAGGAAATCAATCAAACGACCAGGTGTGGCAATGACAATTTCCGCACCACGTTCCAAGTCACGGATTTGCGGTCCCTTCGGGGCTCCTCCAAACACGCAGGTATTGTTTGCGTTGATTCGCTGTCCGAAATCCGTGGCAACCTGTTGAATTTGTTGAGCCAGCTCACGCGTTGGTGCCAGTACAAGTGCGATCGGACCTTCTCCGCGACGAAGCTGATCCTGATGCGTAAGATGCACCAATGCTGGGGCAATGTAAGCCAGCGTTTTTCCCGAGCCTGTTTGAGCGATTCCCACCATGTCACGCCCACTTAGGGCAATTGGCATGCCCTGAGCCTGGATAGCCGTGGGTTTGGCGAAGCCTTGCTTGTTCGCTTCCTCCAGGATGTAGTCCGGTAGACCACCGTGATCAAATTCCATACTGGGTCGGGGAATGTTCTTGCCTTTGAGCGTGATTTCCAGTTTGTCCAGGTATCCCTTCACTTCGCCCTCCGAGAGGTTGGTAATAAAATCCGATGGTTTGTAGAAGTCCTTCTCGAACGGGGTCAGCTCTTCGTTTGTCCACTTTAGCGTGCGCAGCGAGGCACCGTTGTTGGCTTGCCGATCGCCGCCAAATCCACCACCTCGATTGCCGCCAAAACCACCGCCTCCACCCATTCCGCCACGGGATCCACCCGAGTTGCGATCGCCACCGCGGAAGCCACCTCCATTCATGGAACGGCCACCACCCTGGTTGCCTCCTCGGAATCCTCCGGACGATTGCTGACGATTGCCGTACCTGCCGTAAACGGGGGGAATAAATTTGAAGTGATTAATGTGCAGCCAAAAGCAGTGGAGGAGCGGAGATTTGTTTTGCTTACAGCTCGAAATGTAGTGGAAAAATCAATGTAATCTCGCTTAACTTTTCAAAAGGACCTAAGTAACATTTTTTTCATGAATTAATTTGAATAGCGCAATCAACACAACAACATGAAAGCGATTCTATAACATTCCCCAGAAAACCATACCCCAGAAAACCATTCGCCAGAAAACCGTTCCCCAGAAAACCACTCCCCAGAATGTACCATTCCCCAGAAAACCATTTCCCAGAATAAAACATTCCCCCGAAAACCATTCCCCAGAATGCACCATATCCCAGATTTTTTTTCATACCTTTAAAAAGATTCCTGCAATGAAGAAAAAATATTTTGAAAACTAAAAAACTGGAATAAAAAGAACGGCTCGGGAAAAAAACTACAAAGAAGTACAGTTCAATCTGATATAATAGATTATGTTATACAAAGAGATGCCCTTAGTCTTCAAACTTGGACTAATGAATATTATCATATGATCCATGGTTCGCCGTGCGGCGCAGCTTAGTCTTGCTGGTATGACATGACCGCTGGAAGGCTCTGCCACATCGAATTTCGAAATACTGCTTCTGATCCTGCTTATGAGTTGCATACAATAGAGCTTAGTTGACCAGAAAATGCTATGACAGTTTTCGAATCATTTTCACGCTTAAAATGTTCGACCGTGTACTTTTCCCATGGTCCTGGTTTACTTGATAAAGTGTACAATACGCGCCGTAATACTTCTTGTTTCGACGGCATGTTGTAAGGATTCATTCACATAAGTAATATTACGGTGAAAGCATTATTGTAGATCAAGTTGAAAACCGAACTGAGCTCTCGCGACAATCGCATTTTCTCCTATTTCCGGATGTCGCAACTGCATCGCGAATAGTGCGCATCTATGCCATAGCCGTGCGCCATCATGCGCACCACTCGCGATGCAGTCGCGACATTCGGAAATGGGAGAAATTGCGATTGTCGCGAGAGCTCAGTTCGGTTTGGATCTACAATATTATTGTGAGCCTAAATCAGTCATTGAAAAAAATGACCTTATTATATTCAAATGTGTGCTTTTCTAGAAGCGTTCAATTATGATTCACCTTATTTCCGGCAAATGCTTATAGTAAACGGGCATTCCTATGTACATGGGACAGTTATGCGTGTAACGGCAGTATTTGTATTTTTTTAAATTTTTGTTCAATGAAACTGTAGATTTTTATTAGTGCGGATAAATTCATATTTCAAAAGAAGGCATCAGTTTGCTATACTCAGTGCAAACGCGTGATTTGAAAGAAGGCGTATTTCAGGCAAATGTGTGAGCCAAAAGAATGTATCACTCATTTGCCTTTCTCGAGCAAATGCGCGTTTTAAAAGAAGGAATCATTGACTATATTGCCTTATTCCGGGCAAATGCGTGGGTCTCTGTTCGATTCCTCAATCAAGGCATGCTTCAAAATAAGAAGAATTTTTTTCCTGTTGTGGGCTGAAGCCAGCATAGACGTGACCATGCTATGCGACGTGACGCGACAGTGCAATTTGACAGTTCATTGATAATAATTGTTATTCCTTTGCGTGAGTCGCGTCACGTCGCATCGCACATCGTGATTAGGGTGCGGCCAGAGTAGACGCGAAATGCAATGCGAAGCGTTCATACGATTTGACAACTCCTTATTATTGATTGTTATTCCTTTGCGTGCAATTTTCATGCGACGTTGCGTAGGCGCGTCTACTCTGACAGGAACCTTACTTACTTATAATTACCACAATGGCCATTGCACATCCAACTCATCAAGACAAATGATTTTAATTATGGTCTTGCGATGATGTTTGTAAGAAAACAAGAATATGAAAACATGTTTATCTATATATTCTGTTTTTTGGGGAACGGTACATTCTGGGGAATGGTTTTCTGGGGTACGGTGCATTCTGGGGATTGATTTTCTGGGGAAAGGTACATTCTGGCGATTGGTTTTCTGGGGAATAGTACATTCTGGGAAATGGAATTCTGGGGTATGGTTTTCTGGGGAACGGTTTTCTGGGGAATAGTATAGAACCCATGAAAGCTATTGATTGCGCTATTCAAAATAATTCATGAAAAAATGTTACTTAGGTCCTTTTGAAAAGTTAAGCGAGTAATGTTCGACAGCATTTCTTCCCCAAATGTATGCAATAGTAAATGAGCATATTATGTGACATTTTTGGCCAAAATGAAATTTTCATATATTCTGAATCCTCGTCCAAAAAACACTTATTCTGATAAAAAAAAATTACCCCCAGTGGTAATGATGCCATTCTCGATTCTCGATGTTGAATTCAACCTACAGGGTGTCTACTATCTGAAAAAATCCAGGAATTATAAGGGAATGCCTGACACAATCAGGGAAATTTCAAACATAGCTTGAGCTTGATTGACTGCCCGTAGTTGCTATTCCATTATGATCAGATCAGCTATTCTTGCACAGAGAACCAACAGATGTTTGGTTGGGACCAGCACTCATCTTCAATGTACAAGTAGGTTACTGGTGATCTTATTTGTTAGGTCACACTGGCGCCTGCCACGTCAGAGTCAATGTAGTGAAGGGGGAGGAAATGATGTTGCAATCACTCGCCCACTAAGCCGAATATACTTCTGTACTTGCCACAAGTTCATGGGGATTCAGTGCTGGTAGCGATCAATGCTACTCAAAAGAGTGATTTAAGGGACCAACAACAAAAATAGACCGAATAGTGACATTCATTTGTACAAAAAGTGACCAAATAATGACTTTTAAATTCATTTGCAGAATAACAGAAATGGACTTTTATTTAAAGTTAATAAGGCTGAAACAACTCCTTAGCCGTGCGGTAAGACGCGCGGCTACAAAGCAAGATCATGCTGAGGGTGGCTGGGTTCGATTCCCGGTGCCGGTCTAGGCAATTTTGGGATTGGAAATTGTCTCGACTTCCCTGGGCATAAAAGTATCATCATGTTAGCCTCATGATATACGAATGCAAAAATGGTAACCTGGCTTAGAAATATCGCAGTTAACAACTGTGGAAGTGGTTAATGAACATTAAGCTGTGATGCGGCTCTGTCCCAGTGTGGGGATGTAATGCCAATAAGAAGAAGAAGGCTGAAACAAATCATTTTCAAAAACTATGTCTCCCCTTAACCGGTGTTGAACTTAATCTAGCATTGAAAAAACACCTTAATAAAGAATAAAAAAAATCTCCCCTTAATATCTTTTGGTTGAAAGTTTTAGTTTGAATGGGCAATAAATTCAAAAAAAAAAAAAGTTGCCAAAACATTAACCCTTTTCTTCCCATGGTAGCTGTAGAGCTCCATCAAATTGTGCACCTTTCGGATTCGAATTATTTCAACAACAAAAAGCATTATTTGGCACAACTTTATGGTTTCATTAGATTGCAAATATAATCAATTTTGAGTAAAATAGTGAAACTATTGAAAACAATCAAGTAACTATTGAATTACAATCAAAAACTTTTTTTGTTTTGCACTAATTTCAGCCATGCTGAATAACTTTTGTTCTAGCATTTTTCCATAGGTGATTCCTTCCTATTGAAATCTTTGAAAAAAGGCGTGGGAAAGAGAGGGTTAGTTAAATTTTCTACCCTCTTCACCTCTGGAAAAGCACAACTTTGAAGCAAGTCATACAGAATAATGTGCAATAATGGTTATTATGGATTCGCACTTATTCGGAAAACCTTCGCGTGTGTTCAAAAATAGCACTTTTTTATGACAGACAATTAATTTTTAGACATAGATTTAATTCATCTCACATAGTATATAAATCTGAAAAAAGTTTTTTTTTATTATTTTTTTATTAAAGAGACTTTCAGCCCGTGAAAAAAGTTTATCTTAACTAAATATCGTCAGATCTTTGTCTTCCATGTTATAATCCACCTCGAGTTAACTTCCTCAACGACAACTCCTCAATTGAATACGATCTGTCCATGAAACATGCAATTCAAGGAATACCAGATCATCTTCAAAATTACTCTATTCCCCCTATTTTTTCTGAAAAATATGAACATGTCAGTTGTAAAAACAGATATTTCACTGATGGTTCCCGCATCAACGGATCCACTGGCTTCGGTGTTTTCAACGAAAATTCGACAACCTTCCGAAAACTTCTAGAACCGTGCTCGGTTTATGTTGCTGAGCTGGCAGCAATTAACTTCGCTTTGGGGATAATTTCCGATCAGCCCATAGACCATTATTTCATCTTCTCGGATAGTCTTAGTTCTATCGAGGCACTTCGGTCGATGAAACCTGTTAAGCACGCATCTTACTTTCTTACAAAAATAAGAGAGCAGATGCGTGATTTGGTCGAAAGATCATTCAAGATTACCTTTGTATGAGTCCCATCCCATTGCTTAATCTATGGCAATGAGAAGGCGGACTCGCTGGCAAAGGTGGGCGCACAGGAAGGTGAAGTTTACGATAGGCAAATCTCGAACAACGAGTTTTTCCCATTAGTTCGTCAGAGTACTCTTCAAAATTGGCAAATGAATTGGTCACACAATGAACTTGGACGGTGGCTATTTTCCATAGTTCCCAAAGTTTCTGCGCGAGCGTGGTTCAGAGGTGAGGACTTAAGCCGAGGCTTCATTCGCACGTTGTCGAGGCTTATGTCTAATCACTATTCACTAAACGCACATCTCTACAGAATAAAACTTGTGGATAGCAACTTATGTAGGTGCGGAGCCGGTTATGATGACATCGATCACGTAGTTTGGTCCTGCTCGGAAAATAACGCCTCCAGAGAGCAATTATTGGATACCCTTGTGGCCCGAGGTAAACAACCCTTCCAGGAGATAAGAGGTGTTTTGGGGGATCGTGATGTGGTTTATATGCAGGTCATCTATGCCTTTCTTCGCTTGTCTGATATAAAAGTCTAATTCCCCTATTTTTTTTTTCTTTCTCGTTTTTGTTTTGTTTTTGTCTTTATTGTTCTGTGTAATACGAAGCTATGGCCATCCGGAAGATGCTCCCTGACGAACCACAACTCGAGCCTGACGCTACGCCATACCGTTAATGACGTCAAATACGGATGAGCAGCTGTAATACCTCAAACCTAAATCCCAACCTAATCCGTTCTGAAATTACGCCAATCTAAGCTTGAGTCGCCACGAATATCTTGGTCTATACCCTTTCCCTTACTAACTGTTGATAATAAGATGATATCGATTGTCTAGAAGTTACGTATTACACACCCACCCGAGTTCATCGTGGTGACGAAATCGAGGTGGTTGAAGAATTGTGTACTTGGGCTCACTGGTGACCGCCGATAACGATACCAACAGAGAAATCGAGACGGTAGGCGAAATCGTAGTACTGGACTCCGCAAACGCTCCGATCGAATAGAGTTCGCCGCCGTACCAAACTGACATCTACAAACGCTATTAGACGATAGTCACGGACACGAGACCTGGACGATGCTCGTGAGGACCAACGCACTGGAGTTTTCGAAAGGAAAGTGCTGCGTACCATCGTGGGTGCAGATGGCGGACGGTACGTGAGGAGGCGAATGAACACGAGTTGCATCAGCTGTTGGGAACCATCCATCGTTCAAACCGCGAAAATCGGAGACAGCGGTGGCCGCATAGCCAGAATGCGACAAACCGGTGAAAATGGTTCTCACAACGATCCGACGGGACAAGAAGGCGAGGTGCGCAGCGGCAGGTGGAAGATGATCGCGAACCCTCCGAGACTGCGTGGTTGGCGATGTAGCCATCAGTGGTGCAATTTATCAACAATGCCGGTGATGATTTTTTGTTGTATTTTCCCTGCTCTCTTTGCCATGATGCGTTCCTTTCAGTCAGAACGAAAAGCAGGAAGCTGAAACTCAGTTGCTAAAGCGGGCTGAAGTGATGATCATTCGCACACATTTCCTGTCATTGTCTTTCAAGTGATAGTATTCACCATGCATTTATATAGGTTGCCGTCTGCCACAGCAGCGAGTAGACTGAATAGATCGTCAGTGCAGGCTGCGTGTGCAATGGAAGAGAGGTCATTTGTTTACTTATCTTTGATTGTTGCTGCTAACCATTTTCAGTTTTCACTGCTAGGAAGTGAAGAGTGAAAGAATAGGTAATATCAACAAATTTCAGTCACTGAGATTGAGAATTCGCACCCTGGAGCCATTGACGAGCCGAATGGAGAAGACTATACAGGGGTTAGACAAAAAGGTTAATAAGTAAAATTTTGTGAAATTGAAATCAGCATAACTTTGCGTAGAGTAATCTGAATTTGATAAAACTAGGGCATCCATAAGCGGACACTTTCTAGATACTGCCCCCACAAAACCTGAAATTGGTTTCTGGCCACCGAGATGTTCAGCTTCGCGAGGTATGTTCAGATGCATTTCTTCCACTGCTTGTCATTTCATGTGATGTTCACTTTATCATGTTTTATCTCTCTCCAAAAACAACATATAGCCGATCAATTGCTGTAGATCGAGAATCCACCAAAACTACGCAGAGATATGGCCATTTCCAAAAACGGTTCCGGGAGCATAATGAATGGGTAACAGATCGAAATAATGCAAATTATTATCTAACTTTATGGCTTTTGAGACGATGATTACAGAAACATTTCCAGAATGATAGTGTCCACTGCAACTTATAGCAGGTTCCAAAAGCTTTCCAGGAAGAGGTTTTGGCACCATCTGGGAAATGCGTATATAGGAGTCAAAATTCATATTTTTCCCAGACGATGAATTAGGATTTTTATCAAAGATATATTTTGAGGACTGTAAGACTTTCTGTCCAATTTGCAACAGGTTCGAGGTCCTGAAAGTGACATTTTGCTCAGAGGATGGCAATTCCAATTACCACGAAAAATGGCCATATCTTTGTAATGATTGTGGGTCAGTATATTACACCTCATATTTTCGCTTATTCATATCGTTTTCATATTCGCTAAATTTCATTTATAACTATCACTCGTTATCTCTACTCATCGGATAAATTTTCATCTCAAGACTTCACTGGGTCGACTCGATAACCATGTATCTATTCTGTTAGCTATATTAATAAGTTTAATCTATTCAACATATTTATCAACAATTCATTATAGACGTATTCCTTTCATATCACACTATATTCTCTGCCTGCACACAATCAACCATTTAACTTTATTGTATTCATTTTTTATATTGCTTCTACTAATTTAATTATATATTTACTTTGATTTTTGTATTAATCATACAGAGAACCCTCTCCACTCAATGTGTTATCTTCATAAGTTGTCCCTAGGGATCTGATCGGATTCTTTTATATACTTTCACTCTCGATATTGAAGGGATATTGATTAAAAGAGAATTCAGACTATGAGTTATGTGGCGTGATGTGGAGAATTTTGATGTGAAATTGATCTGTCCATTTTAGCTCTAGGTTTACCTTCAGGTTTCTCTATATTAGTTAATATTAGGTACTCACTGCATTCATTATATTCTACATTTTCAGTTAATTCCTAATACTTATTTTATCAAATTCAATATTTTCATTGGCTTTCATCATTACGGAACTGATTATCACCAATATATTTATTATTCTCCTAATTTCAAATCGATTCTATCACAACGCGAATGACACTCGCCTGAATGACAAACGCCTGTGAATGTAACAGTCGCTGAATTCCATTGCCTGAAAAGACCAAACGCCCGAAAAGACCATTCACTCCGAATGACACTCCTGAATGTACCATTCGCCGAATATCATATATTTATGTACCTCCAGATTCTATAACAACATATTATTTTTCTTAATCATATTAAAATAAAAAATATGCCAATCACCTGGAATATATGAACGTATCCGTTTGTCTAGTTTTCATTCTTTTCGCTATTTAGATGTCTTCTTAGCCTGCAGTGGTCGTAGGGTACCAGTGGTCGCATTTCTTTCTTTAGTGGGAACTGTTTGGAACGCTGTCAAACGAAGGAATTCTTCGATTCAAAAGCGTATTCCACCTATTGTGCCAACCTAGAATGTTATTAAGAGTTCGAGGAATACTGTTTAGATATTTTCATAAACGACCATAGTGACTCTAGTGGTCTTTGTGCGTTGATTGGCGACCATTTAGATGAGTCCGTACGTTAGGCATAAGTATGTTAGGAACGTTACGCATATGGACGTAGGACATAATGGTCGTTTGAATAATTCTGCCTTCTTTATGTCAGGGCTGTTCTTTTTGGTCATTTATGTATTACGGAATTCAAATAATACTTGCTTACATAAAAAATTACCTTTCTTGGGCAAGATTTTCGAACTCCTGAATGCCTTTGTTATATCTCAACATGAAAAAAGTGCTATGGTAAAAACTTTATAGGCAAGTTGAAGTCTCTAATCCTTCGTATGCCGATTGTAATCACATAGCTGATGCTTTCTAAAAACAAAACTTTGTGAGGAGAAAGAAAATCCTTGAAACTTGAATTGGTGATGACACGTTCCTCAGCTTAATCTCAGCCATCTTATATCCAATAGTATATACTCTGATCTAACGTATACTGATAAATTCTGTTCCATCAATGAAGGTGTACCATACGTTCCCGTATTTTAGAATTAATACCAAGGAACAATATTCCATCAATTATCCAAATCTTCTTTGCTAACACTGAATGATGTGTTGAAGGTAATAGAAAGATCGTCCTTCATTCTGGATAGTCAATCGCAAAAGGTTCTGCGTCCAATGTTATCATATGACATCTGTTGTTACGTTTATACGACGTGACTGTTTTTGCTTATCTTCAAAACGAATTTTGCTTAGAACGTTAATACTTAGGAAGAATCCTTGTCTCAATACATTTAGAACATTGTATGAAGAAAAGAAGGGTGAATTCATTTGCCTCTTATTTTTGACGAGTGGTTTAAAAAATACTTGCAACGTTATTTCGCTACAGCTCTAATTATTCTGTCAGGTTTGATTCATTGCAGGATGTTTGTGGACCGGTATAAGTGACCAGCATTCATAAAACATATTTTGATATCTGATTCTCTCAACAATGCTGAGCAATTGAAAATGACTTTTTTTCTATGAATGGATTGTAGAGTGTTGTAAATGTCATTGCATCTGTTTGTATAATTTTCCAGAACTTGTTCAGAAATAAGCTATCGTATGTCGAACTTATAGCCTTAATGTGCCTAACTTTGTCTAATAAGGCATTGTGTAAATATGTAATCTAGGGCGTGGAGGTAAAATGTCATTCAAATGACATTATGTCAAATGACACGTGACATTTTGGAAATTTTTCACCTCCAGCCTAAGATGTTATATTTAGAGCAATGTACCCTTGACAAAAATATAGCCCTACTCAAGCGTATGAGACCTAAAAATAAGTAAATTTTTCTTCTGAAAAAGTTATGAATCAAATTAGTCAAATGACATGCAGATGACATTTTACAAGCCTGATTGCAAGAGCGATGAGTATATTTTATTTATAATCAATGTTATGGGCTTTACACGTCGGGAAAGTTTTCCGCTGGATTTTTGGTCCCTGTGCCCTGGGAAAAATCTGTGGACCAAATTCTCCAGATGAAGCTACCTAAAGGACTTTATGTAGAATTTAAAGAAATGTCATTATTTAAATATTATGAAAGGAAAGTACATAACATCGTTATTTTCTTATTATTTTATACATAAACGAAAACGAATATTTAGATCCATGTGGAGAGACGTGTACAACAAAATATGAGATAAGTAGGAAATCAAATACGCCATCGGGGTGACAATGGGTCTGAGGGATGAAAATGGGTCATCGGTCTCACCGGAAGTCTGGAGCGTCAGACAAAATCGTTCAAAAGGTCTCTTATATTTTGGTCTTTTGCCTCAGATGCATAAAATCTATTCTACAAGCATTTCAAGTAGTTGAAACAGTGACCCATTCTCACCCCCATTTGACCTATTGTCACCCCGACGAAGTTATACTATTTCTTCCTATTAGTACAAAAAATCTTTTCATCAAGTAAGGTGAAGAGTTTATTCGGGCATAAAGTCTATTCGGCGAGTGGTCTTTTCAGCGAATGGTCTTTCAGAATGGTCCCCGGCGTTTGGTCTTTTCATGGCGTTTGATCTATTCGGCGAATGAATTCGGCTTTGTCATTCGGGCGAATGGAATTCGGCGAGGTCATTCGGACGTTTGTGATGAACCCCAAATCCTAATCCCCGTCCATCCTTTAACATTGTCAACCAACCTCAAATCACCACGAGTACGTTGCTTATTTCCTCTCTTACAAATTTATAATAAGATTATGTCGATTGTATATCACAAAGAAACGTGGCTCCGTAAAGTGTTAGCACGCCTGAGCCTGCCAAATAAACGAATCTAAAAAAAATATATTTATTTTTTATCATTGTACTAAATTGCCTCGATTGAGCCATACTATTTTCATCTATCAAGATTTTTAACTGGATATCGATTTAGCACACCTTATGTCGCACATTTCATGGAGCTAGGGATGATTAACCTCAAGATTGTACTATACCTTTTTACTCTTTACTATTCATATTCTCTAACTAGATATACTCCCCTACTCGATTGTCATTTTGATATCATATTCCTAAACATATCACGAGATGCAGAATGTTTTAATGTTTTACATTGCAAATTACTCTACATCAAATGAAATGTCCCGCAGTATGAGTAAGCTATAATGAAAATCTCAAAGCATTTAACAGTCATTATAACTTATAATTATTTACTCCTTTTGTTCATTTTTTCTGCATCACTATATTAAACATTTTCATGTGCATTAGATTGTCATCAAGATGAAAATCCTGGACGGTACCAACCATAAAACTTAACGCCCCTATATTAGGATTTCGATCGCAAGGCTAGTTGAGTTATTATATTCATACATTTATTTATACACTGTGTTCATACATCAAATAGAATACAAAAGTCTACATATTTACAGTATGCATTTTTTAAATCTTATACAATTTTATCATAACGCATGAGTCTTATCATTACCTTCCATACAATCATATACTATTTTCAGATTGATTACACTGTGGTTTAAGATAAATTACCTGAGCAAAGTCTGATATCAAAATGAGGGCAAATAAAACATATTGCATACCAACATCAAATTGAAATCATAATTTGTTTTCAAATTTTTCAATCAAAAATCCATGATGGATTGCCTAATTTGATTTCAGTTTTCTGTTGATTTTTAAATTATATGAACTAATATTAAACTGGTTTCTTATGTCTTTACTAATGATACATATTGAAATTATTTTAAATTGCTCTCATAGACAGCAGAAATAGTTCCTCAATTTGATGTCACTATAAGATTTTTTCTTGTAAATTTTATTATTTTAACGTTAAAACCGTCAATAAAAATCAGCGATTCCTCAACATCAAATCAAGTTATCAATTTGACCTCAAGCTTGCTCGAGGCAGTGTTTTAAATTTATTATTGCAGATCGATTTATCAAATATTGAGTAATCGAGTATCGGTGCTTTTCATATCTATTCAGTGCTGGTGTAAGGATAAAACATTCATCGATGGACATAATTAGTTTCAGATTCCCGTCGTCATCATTATTGGATAAAAAAATCTGACCAACCTTTAGTGGATGTTCATAAATCAGCGTTTCATCTCCTATAGTTTTTTATTATTATAGCTTATTTTATTATGCTTACAGAATTAGTTTAACATTGAAACACCACCAGAAAGTTATAATGAAATTAACATTTCAGACTAAAGTATTGAAGCATAGCAACCTTCCAGGATTATCTACCAGATCACTATTTTATATATTCCTATACATGCTCAAATTTCCTATACAATATTACTGATTTGAATTTAAATATATTAGATGGGGTTGGAGGGTGCATCAGGGCATCAATGAAGTACAACTGACAATGAAGTGGTAACCAATCGAGTCGACAGAAAGTATTAGTCGTTCACGTCTATTACTTTTATCTCCTAACAGTGTTAACAAGTTGACGCGCCTTCGTCAAACAAACCATCCCGTGGAAAGCTTTTACAATTGCGAATTTCATTATCATATTTGCTTGATCTTCTGCTGGAACGAGATTCTCATTATCCGTGGGTTTCGTAAGTGTTCTGCTAAGGTCCACCACCCCATTTTTGGCCCTTCATACAGCAATATGTTGAATTAAAATCATATGTAAAATTTGACCTTTACTGTCAACGCATGCAGAGCAAGACTTTAGCAGGATGGTAGCTAACTACAT